>NC_057813.1:371849743-371880962 GCF_018294505.1 Triticum aestivum
GTGGTGCGGCTGCAGGCGGCGGGGCGGGCGAGGGCTGCGGCGGCGGCGACTTGGGGCTCCAGGGGGGCCCCAGGGTGGTATTAAAAGGGGGGAGGCGGCGGCGGCTCCGACTTGGGGAGGGGGTCGGGCGGCGGTGGCGGCTCGGACTCTCCCGAGTCTGGCGGTGGCACGGGACGGGAAGGCGGTGGCACGGGCGGGCCGGCCTGGCTCGGCTGGGCTTCAGCCCAGTCGGGTGCGGGGAGTTTTTTTTTAAATAATTTCGCCGACAGAAATAAAATCCTAGAAAATAAAATGAAAACCTAAAAATGCCAAAACAAATTTTCATCGTCTAAATAAAATATTTAGAATGAGATGAACATTTCCTTGGCCCAAAAATGAACTTTTTGAAAACGTGCATTTTTTTCTAATGCAAATAAAATCCAAATAAACTCAAATAAAATCAAATAAATGATTTTAACATTTTTCGTCCAATATTTCAATTGTTTTGGAGAAGTCATATTATCTCCTCTCATATATTTTTATAAGAAATATTTTTCAGAGACAAAAATAATTAAAATCGAAAATCCTCGTTTCACTATTTGATAGGAATCAAATGTGAAAACCGGGAAATCCCCAACTCTCTCCGAGGGTCCTTGAGTTGCTTAGGATTTTGAGGATTGCGGAGCGGAAATGCAATAAAATATGATATGCATAGATGACCTGTGTATAACATTCCAAATTGAAAATTTGGGATGTTACACATCAATTACCAAAAAGGGGGAGATTGAATGTGCAACTAATCCCCGGGTGGTTTTGGTAATTCATAACAACATATAGCTCATTGAAATAATATCCGTTCAATATAAATATTTCAGGATGTTTAATGATTGGCATGGCATGAATTAGAGATGTGTACCCCTCAAAATGCTAAGGACAAAGATTGGCAAATGCTCAAGACTCTTCATTTCTATTTTATTGATCCAAGATCACATTGAGTCCATAGGAAAGCCAATACTATTAAAAGGGGATGAGGTGTTGCTTAATGGTCTACTTGCTCAAGGTGCTTAGTGATATTGCTCCAAAACCCTCAACCACTTTCTCCATCCAAATAGGTCCTAACTCAAATTCCAAACTCAGCTCCACCAATTCTTTCTACCCAGAGCCACCGAGTTCATTTGACACATCCACTGCCAGAAACCCTAACAGTTCGGTCACACCAATAAGGATCTCGGTCCCACCGAGATGGCTTTACTAGTGCTCTGTGATCTATTTCATTCACTTCAGTCCCACCGAGTTTATGCAATCGGTCTCAACGTGTTGGCTTGACAGATTCTCTGTTACTTATTGCTTCACTTCGGTCCCACTGAGTTGATGCAATCAGCGCCATCGAGATGATGTTTGCCCTAAGCCGTAGCACATCAGTCCCACCGAGTTGTTCTAGTCGGTCCCACCAAGATTCGTAACATCATATTTTTGAATAGATTGGTGCCACCGAATTTCCTAATCGGTGCCACCAAGATGAGTCAAAAGTGTGTAACCTTTGGATTTTGTGTGGGGGCTATATATACCCGCCCACCCCTACTTCCTCATTGAGGAGAGCCATCAGAACGTGCCTACACTTCCACCATACATTTTTTGAGAGAGAAAAACCTACTCATGTGTTGAGATCAAGAGATTCCATTCCAACCTTTTGAACCTTGATTTCTAGCCTCGCCCAAGTTACTTTCCACTCAAATCCTTCTTCCACCATAGCCAAATCTATGAGAGAGAGAGTTGAGTGTTGGGGAGACTATCATTTGAACCACAAGAGAAAGAAGTTCATCATCTACACACCATCTATTACCTTTTGGAGAGTGGTGTCTCCTAGATTGGTTAGGTGATTCTTGGGACCTCCGTCGCGATGTGGAGTTGAACCAAGAAGTTTGTAAGTGCAAGAAGGTCGCCTACTTTGTGAAGATCTACCCGAGTGAGGCAAGTCCTTCGTGGGCGATGGCCATGGTGGGATAGACAAGGTTTCTTCTTCATGGACCCTTCGTGGGTGGATCCCTCCATGGACTCGCACAACCGTCACCCTTCATGGGTTGAAGTATCCATCAACGTGGACGTACGATAGCACCACCTATCGGAACCACGCCAAAAATCTCTATGTATCCATTACATTTTCCTTCTCCAAACCCTTCCCTTCACCTTCATATGCAATGTTTTACTTTCCGCTACTATACTCTTAGAATTGCATGTGTAGGTTGATTTCTTGACTTGTGCAAATTTCTAAAATCTGCCCACAACTAAAATTGGGAAAATGATAGATTTTTATTTGGTCAAGTAGTCTATTCAACTCCCTCTAGACATACCTTCGATCCTACAGAAGCCTCTAGTGAAAACTATGGCCCCCGGGTCTACTATTTATCATATATTAAAACCCCAAAAATATTTTGCTGCAATTTTCTTTATTTTATTTTATTTTGTGTTTTATCTATCTATCACTACGCGATTTGATCCTTGCAATTAACCGCCGAGGGATTGACAACCCCTTGTTCGCGTTGGCTGCAAATATTTGTTATTTTGTGTGTAGGTACTGCTAACGAGGTGTTTCTTGGTTCTCCTACTAGATTGATAACCTTGGTTCTTAACTGAGGGAAATACTTATCTGTACTGTACTACATCATCCTCTCCTCTTCGGGGAAATCCCAATGCAGTTCACAAGTAGGAACACTTTAATCCCATTTGTCTCAAGTTTATTATTTACAATTCTAGTTATTTACTTTCATTGAAATATTCACCTTTACGCTTGCAACATCATTTTTATTATTATACCTCTACATTGTCTCACTCACAATTTACAAGCATACTATTTGCACCGTCCAAAAGACAAAAGATTGGTTCATCTGCTCCCTGTTCACTTATAGGACATCAAGCTTTTTCTGCTGTCGTTGCCGGGGGCTGAGCGCTTTTGGTACTAGTCTTGAGTTTGGTTTGACTTCTGTGTACTAAGTTATTTGCAGATCCGGAGCAACCATGGCTTGGACACAACTACCAACTATTGGCCTTCCGTCTTACGGGACCACCTATGTGAGAAATGTGTTGGGGAACATAGTAATTCAAAGAAATTCCTATGATCATGCAAGATCTATCTAGGAGATGCATATCAATGAGAGGGGAGAGTGTGTCCACGTACCGTCGTAGACCGAAAGCGAAACCGTTTAGTTAACGCGGTTGATATAGTGGAACGTCTTCACGATCCAACCGATCCAAGCACCGAACGTACGGCATCTTCGTGTTCAGCACACGTTCAGCCCGATGACATCCCTTGAGCTCTTGATCTAGCTGAGGACAAGGGAGAGTTCCGTCAGCACAACAGAGTGGCGATGATGTTGATGTTGTTACCAGCGCAGGGCTTCGCCTAAGCACTACAATGATATGACCGAGGTGTGTAACTATGGAGGGGGGCACCGCACACGGTTAAGAGAACTTGGTGTGCCTTGGGTGCCCCCTGCCCTTGTATATAAAGGAGCAGAGGGGGAGGCTGGCCGACCCTTGCAGGGCACGCCAGGAGAAGGGAGTCCTACTAGGACTCCAAGTCATAGTAGGATTCCACCTAGTGGAAGAGGGGAAGGAAGGGAGAGAGAGAGGGAGAGGGAAAGGGGGGTCACGCCCCCTTCCCTTGTCCTACTCGGACTCCCCATGGGGGCGCTCCCCTATGTGGGACGTCCTCTCTCTCCCCTATGGCCCATGTTGGCCCATTGCTTCCCCGAGGCGAAACCACTCGAAACTCTTCCGGTGTCCGAATAATGTCGTACAATATATCAATATTTATGTCTCAACCATTTCGAGACTCCTCGTCACGTCCGTGATCTCATCCGGGACTCCAAACAAACTTCGGTCATCCAAAACACATTACTCATAATACAAATCGTCATCGAACGTTAAGCGTGCGGACCGTACGAGTTCGAGAATTATGTAGACATGATCGAGACATATCTCCGAGCAATAACCAATAGTGGAACCTAGATGCTCATATTGGCTCCTACATATTCTACAAAGATCTTTATCGGTCAAACCGCACAACAACATACGTTGTTCGCTTTGTCATCGGTATGTTACTTGCCCGAGATTCGATCATCGATATCATCATACCTAGTTCAATCTCGCTACTGGCAAGTCTCTTTACTCATTCCGTAATGCTTCATCCCGCAACTAACTCATTAATCACATTTCTTGCAAGGCTTATAGTGATGATCATTACTGAGAGGGCCCAGAGATACCTCTCGGAAACACGGAGTGACAAATCCTAATCTCGATCTTTGCCAACCCAACAAACACCTTCGGAGACACCTGTAGAGCATCTTTATAATCACCCAGTTATGTTGTGACATTTGATAACTCACAAGGTGTTCCTTCGGTATTCGGGAGTTGCATAATCTCATAGTCTGAGGAACATGTATAAGTCATGAAGAAAGCAATAGCAATGAAACTATAACGATCATAATGCTAAGATAATGGATGGATCTTGTCCATCACATCATTCTCCTAATGATGTGATCCCATTCATCAAATGACAACTGAAAGCACAAGTGCTCCCTGGGTGATTTTGGTAATTTATGTCAACATATCTCTTGTTGGACTAATGCTTTTACCTAGTATGTTTCAGATAAGTTCAACAATGGAGTGGCATGGACTAGAGGATGTGGAACCCCTTCGAGATGCTAAGGACAAAGGATTGGCTCAAGCTCAAAGCACAAGACTCTACATTTTCTATTTTAGTGATTCAAGATCACATTGAGTCTATAGGAAAGGCCAATACTATCAAGAGGGGATGAGGCGTTGCTTAATGGCTTGCTTGCTCAAAGTGCTTAGTGATATGCTCCAAATCCCTCAACAACTTTCTCACATCCACATATGACCCAAACCAAAAGTGAAACTCGGCCCTACCGAATCTTTCTATCTGGTGCCACCAAGTTCTCATGACATAGCCACTGCCACAAAACCCTAGTCTTTTCAGTCTCACCGATAGGTATCTCGGTCTCACCTTGATGGGATTGTAATCTCTGTGTGTATGACCATTGCCAAAATCGGTCTCACCGAGTTTTTGTAATCGGTCCTACCAAGATTACAATGCAAGCTCTCTATTCCTCTTCATAACATTTTGGTCTAACCGAGATGAGCGAATCGGTCCCAATGAGTTTGCCTGACCAAATCTCTGTGTGTCCATTACCAAAATTGGTCTCATCGAGTTTGTGTAATCGGTCCCATCGATATTAAGTTATGCCCTAACCCTAACCATATCAGTCCCACCGAGATGACATGTTGGTCCCGCCGAAAATCCTAACGGTCACATTATTTCCTAAATCGGTCCGACCGAGTTTCACGATTCAGTCCCACCGACTTTGGTAAGTTGTGTGTAACAGTTAGATTTTGTGTGGAGGCTATATATACCCCTCCACCCACTCTTCACTCGTGGAGAGATCCATCAGAACGTGCCTACACTTCCAACATACATTTTTTGAGAGAGAACCAGCTACACTTGTGTTGAGGTCAATATCTTCCATTCCTACCACATAAATCTTGATCTCTAGCCTTTCCCAAGTTGCATTCCACTCAAATCTTCTTTCCACCAAATTCAAATCCTGTGAGAGAGAGTTGAATGTTGGGGAGACTCATTTGAAGCACAAGAGCAAGGAGTTCATCATCAACACACCATTTGTTACTTCTTGGAGAGTGGTGTCTCCTAGATTGGCTAGGTGTCACTTGCGAGCCTCCATCAAGTTTGTGGAGTTGAACCAAGGAGTTTTTAAGGGCAAGGAGATCGCCTACTTCGTGAAGATCTACCCTAGTGAGGCAAGTCCTTCGTGGGCGACGAACAAGGTGGGATAGACAAGGTTGCTTCTTCTTGGACCTTCGTGGGTGGAGCCCTCCGTGGACTCGCGCAACCGTTACCCTTCGTGGGTTGAAGTCTCCATCAACGTGGATGTACGATAGCACCACCTATCGGAACCACGGCTCAAAAATCTCCGTGTCTCCAAATTGCGTTTGGACACTCCAATCCCATCCCTTTACATTCTTGCAATTTGCTTGCTTTACTTTCCGCTGCTCATATACTCTTTGCATGCTTGCTTGATATGTATTGTGAATGTTAAACTTGTGCCAAAACTCCACTTCAACTTAAAGAAATTAAAAGCTACAACTTTTCTTGCTTAGAGTCTATTCACCCCCCTCTAGACACCTCTTCTCGATCCTTTCAATTGGTATCAGAGCTTTGGTATCCATTGCTTTGGTTTAAACACCATTGGAGGAAGATGGATGAGTCTACTTTGGGGAGTCTTAGACATAGAGTGCCTATACTTGATGGAGAGTACTTTCATGAGTGGAAAAATGAGATGCTTGTGATTTTCAATGAATATCATTTGAACAAGTACATTACTAGCCCTTGTGCACCTCATGTTGATCCTATGCATCCCACCCTTGTTGAGTCAATTGACATGATTCGCAATCTTAGAACTGTTAATCTTATAACTAGAGGTTTGCCTAGAAACTTGATATCTTTCTTGCCTACTCTTAATTGTGCCTACACTATATGGAAATTTCTTGAGGAACGTTTTCCAAACTATTCCTTGAAATATCTAGATGAAATTCTCCATAAGTCTATTGCCTTGACTAAGATGAATTCCAATGATCCTAAGTTTGGTGATTGTCTATTTGAGCTTACAAATCTTATGCGTGCCAAAGGAGATGTTGGAATCATTAGCGATATTATTTCCAAAGCTATTAAAATTCATAAAGAAGATCATTGTCAAACTCATTCTAACGAATCACCCTCTCTAGGAATTGATCCATCACATGACGATGTTGAACATGGATACTATGATGAGGATGATGATAGTGACTTTGATCTTGATGATGCAATGAGACACTTTGGTCTTATGGCAAATCTTCGGGGATATATGGCAGGAGGAAAGGAATGGGTTCTTGATAGTGGATGTACCGATCACATAACCGGAGATAAAGATATGTTTCGTGAGCTTGCTGAAAATGACGGCCCTCGAAAGTATGTCACTTTTGGTGAGAACTCAAAGGGTAAGGTGGTTGGCCTTGGTAAGGTGGCCATTTCACATGATAGCTCCATACAAAATGTCATGCTCGTTGAATCTCTTGGGTACAATCTACTTTCAGTATCTAGACTTGCTGATTTCGGTTTCAATGTCATGTTTACTGAAGTAGATTGCCAAGTGTTTCATAGAGATAATCATAAAATGGTCTTTACCGGTATACGTAGAGGTGATCTTTACAATGTTGATTTCACTAAAAAGGCTCAACCTAGAACTTGCTTAATTGCTAAATCCTCTAAAGGTTGGTTGTGGCATAGATGGTTAGGTCATGTCGGCATGAGAAACCTTGATAAGCTTATTAAAGGAAATCATATCCTTGGCGTTAACGATGTCATATTTGATAAGGATAGACTTTGCAGCGCTTGTCAAGCAGGTAATCAGGTTGGAGGAAGGCATCCCGTGAAGAACATCATGACCACAAGGAGGCCACTCGAGCTACTTCATATGGATCTTTTTTGTCCCAACGCCTACAAAAGTCTCGGTGGAAATTCTTTTGGTCTAGTTATAGTTGATGATTTTTCAAGATTTACGTGGGTGTTTATTCTTGATGATAAATCGCAGGTCCAAAAGATCTTCAAAAACTTCGCTAGGAAGGCCCAAAATCAATTTGAAGTGGAGATCAAGAAGGTTCGCAGTGACAACGGAACGGAGTTCAAGAACGCAAATGTGGACACCTTTCTTGACGAAGAAGGGATTTCACATGAGTTCTCGGCTACGTACACACCTCAACAAAATGGAGTTGTTGAGAGGAAGAACCGGGCGCTCATCGAAATGCAAGAACGATGCTTGATGAGTACAAGACGCCAAAGCACTTTTGGGCGGAAGCAGTTGAGACAGCTTGTCATGCAACAAATCGCTTGTATCTTCACAAGCTACTCGGTAAGACGACATACGAGCTCCTCACCGGTAACAAACCCCAATTTGGATACTTTCAAGTATTCGGCTCAAAGGGCTACATTCTTGATAAGCATCATCGTTCTAAATTTGCTCCCAAGTCTCATGAAGGTTTACTACTTGGTTATAGCTCAAACTCTCACACTTACCGTGTCTACAATAATTTCACCCTAAAGGTTGAAGAGACGGTAGATGTGAAGTTTGATGAATCTAACGGCTCGCAAGTAGAGCAATTGCCAATTGATGTAGGAGACAAAGACCTTCGGAAGCAATCCAGGACTTTTCTATTGGCAAGATTCATCCAACGGAGGTGAAGGAGAGTACCTCGTCAGTCCAAGTGGAAGCTTCCACCTCACGACAAGGTGAACCAAGAGTTGATACAGAAGCATCAACGAGTGGGACACACCAAGATGAAGAAAACGAGGAAGTACACTAAGATGAATGTCAACAACCTCCTTCTCCACCACGACAAGAGAACGACAACGTCAACAATGAAGAAGGACAAGAAGAAGAACAAGATGAAGAAGATGTTCCACCAAGATCCAAGCAAAAGATTTCACGAGTCTGAGAAAGAATTGCTAAAGACCATCCCGTCGAGCAAATCTACAATGATATCCAAGCCGGGAGAATCACTCGCTCTAAAAATCGTTTAGCTAACTTTTGTGAACATTATTCATTCATCTCTAGCATTGAACCTATGAAGGTTGAAGAAGCATTGGAAGATCCGGATTGGATAAACGCCATGCATGAAGAGCTACACAACTTTGAGAGAAATCAAGTTTGGACATTGGTTGAGAAGCCCGACAACAACCACAACATCATCGGTACCAAATGGGTGTTTTGCAACAAGCAAGATGAAGATGGACAAGTAGTTCACAACAAAGCACGTCTCGTCGCCCAAGGCTACACTCAAGTTGAAGGTATGGACTATGGTGAGACATATGCCCCCGTTGCTAGACTTGAGTCCATTCGCATCTTACTTGCCTATGCTAATCACCATGATATCACTTTGTACCAAATGGACATTAAAAGTGCTTTTCTAAATGGTGAAACAGAGGAGGAAGTTTATGTTAAGCAACCTCCCCATTTTGTGAATCCTAATAAACCTAATCATGTTTACAAACTTCACAGAGCTCTTTATGGTCTTAAACAAGCTCCTAGAGCATGGTATAAATGCTTGACCAAGTTCCTTATTAAAAAAGGCTTTGAAATTGGAAAAATTGATTATACTCTTTTTACTAAAAGGGTTGATGGAGAACTATTTGTGTGCCAAATCTATGTTGATGTTATTATATTTGGTTCGACTAACCCTCACTTTAGTGAAAAGTTTGGAAAGCTAATGTGGGAGAAGTTCGAGATGTTGATGATGAGTGAGCTCAAATTCTTTCTTGGTTTGCAAATCTAGCAAACTAAGGAAGGTACCTTTGTCTCACAAATGAAGTACACCAAGGACTTATTCAAGAAGTTCAATATGCGAGAATGCAAAGGTATGACTACACCCATGCCTACTAGTGGACATCTTGATTTGACCAAAGATGGTGAACCGGTTGATTAAAAAGTTTACCGCTCCATGATTGGTTCATTGTTATATCTATGTGCTTCACGTCCCGATATTATGCTAAGTGTGTGCATGTGTGCACAATATCAAGCCGCCCCTGAAGCATGTCATCTTAAGGCTGTGAAGAGGATAGTGAGATACTTAATCCATACACCAAATTTTGGCATTTGGTATCCTAAGAGGGCCTCTTTCAATCTTGTTGGCTACTCCGACTCAGACTATGCCGGTGACAATGTTGATAGAAAGTCCACTTCGGGTACTTGTCAATTTCTTGGTAGATCTCTTGTGTCTTGATCCTCCAAGAAAAAAAACTCGGTATCCTTATCCACCGCCGAAGCAGAATACATTGCCGCTGGTTCATGTTGTGCTCAATTACTTTGGATGACCCAAACTCTTAAAGATTATGGGATATATGTGAAACATGTTCCATTGCTTTGTGACAATGAAAGTGCTAACAAGATTGCTCACAATCCCGTGCAACACTCTCGAACTAAGCATATTGAAGTTCGTCATCATTTCATTCGAGATCATGTTGCTAAGGGTGACATTAATCTTAAGCATGTTCGTACCGACAAGCAATTGGAGGATATATTCACTAAACCACTTGATGAGAAAGTGTTTTGCAGGTTGAGAAGTGAATTGAACATCATTGATGCTTCAAACTTGGAGTAGGAACTCCATTTGGATACATGCAAGACACGAGCCTATGACTAATCCTTGATATTTCTCTTATGATGGTAATCTTATGTCTTGGATATATTTGCACCTTGCATGTTATCTAACCCATGTAGGTACTTGGATGGATCTAAATCTATGAGATTGCAACTCACTCACATCTTGAGCAATCTCTACATCACCAAGTCTCTACACAATGGTTGTTGAAGACGAGGAAGCACGAAACCATTCAAACATATCCTTTGACAAATTCTATGTTGAGTTTCATGATTGTCATTTTGATACACAAGTGCTCTTCCTTGCAAAACTAACCCATGTACGTAGATGAACTCAAATTCCAAGTGGTGCTCCCAACTCTTGATGAGCTACATCAACCTTGAGCAACCCACATAAGTACAACTACATGATCACAATCAACACCACCACCCAAGGTATGTTATTCCATCTTAGAGAAGCTTTACTCCAAGTCATGAGTCAAAGCAACTCGATAGGATGAGAATACACCAAGATGCTTAAACGAATAATGGTAACCCCATTTTTGAGCTTAAACGATGAGTATGACCTATGATCAAGTGATCTCACTTGACTCCTAAGTCAATATACTCTAACATAGGTGACTTTGTCGCCGACCAATTCTAGATGAAGTTTTCTTGTGTTCTTTTATGTGCTCTTGCATTTGTCTCATGCATATTTATTTCCCCTTTAAAAAAAACTTCATCTAGATTTCTTTTCTGTTTCCCTTTTGTTCTGCATTCCCTACATCCAATTCATTGCAAATTTTTTAGTTAATTCCATGCAAATCCTTGCGAGATCCTACTTGTCTAGTGAGCTGAGGTGACAAGTGTTTTCTCTGTGATGAACTCGGTCACACCGGTACATTGCCTTCGTTCCAACCGAAATCTTTCGGTGCAACCAAAGCATATAACTCGGTGCCACCGATCTCACTACAGGAAAGACAGCTTGCCACTTGTTTCTGCATTCTTCTTGATCCAGCTCTACTCAATGACTCTTGTCCTCTACCAGCATCACATTCGACTTGCTACTTTGCTCTGTGACTCAAGGACCAAACCCATTTGTAACAAATATCCAGAAGAACCCTTCTTGGAAATCGATGCCAAAGGGGGAGAGAGAGATCACATCAAAGCTTAATCATTTCTATAGGGGGAGAAAATACTCAGGATGAGAGAGAACCCAGATGCTTGGTGTTCAAGAGGAGAGAAGTCACATGTCTTTAAGATGGGAAAGACATGTTCATATTTGATTGATTGCATTAGCTCTGTTTCCTTTCGTTGCTCTGATTTTCTGTTCCCTATCTTCTCCCAACATCCCATGCTAGATTCAGGGGGATCAAGACACCTAAGGGAAGGAAATCTTTGAATTCATTGCACATCTTTACCTTTGGGGACATGTCTATATCCAATGTGGTACTCAGTACTCACTCTCTACATGTCATCCTAGTCTTGGTTCTCTTGTGGCTTCTTTTGTTGGCTCTGGCTAGTAGGTGTATCTGTGTTATCTAACCTTGTTTACGCAGGTTCATTTCTTCCTAAGCCAACTCAAGACCACAAGGTAAGTATATGCATCACAGTCATGTGTATGAGGATTTCTTGCTGATGTACATATTGTTTGCAAGAAGGACTCATGGGCATGAATGTACATTTCCCATATTCACATCATTTGCTCTGATGCATATAGCTAAGATACATGTAACACATTGCCTACTCTGTCATGCTTATGCATTCACATGCTCCTATATTCCATATTTACATGATTGCATACATGTAGGGGGAGCCTATGCATGATACATGTCTTTCCAAAGCTTTACTTGTTTTTCTCTAAATCTTTATCTAAAGCTTTGATGTATGTTGTCATCAATTACCAAAAAGGGGGAGATTGAAAGCACAAGTGCTCCCTGGGTGATTTTGGTAATTTATGTCAACATATCTCTTGTTGGACTAATGCTTTTACCTAGTATGTTTCAGATAAGTTCAACAATGGAGTGGCATGGACTAGAGGATGTGGAACCCCTTCAAGATGCTAAGGACAAAGGATTGGCTCAAGCTCAAAGCACAAGACTCCACATTTTCTATTTTAGTGATCCAAGATCACATTGAGTCTATAGGAAAAGCCAATACTATCAAGAGGGGATGAGGTGTTGCTTAATGGCTTGCTTGCTCAAAGTGCTTAGTGATATGCTCCAAAGCCCTCAATAACTATCTCACATCCACATATGACCCAAACCAAAAGTAAAACTCGGCCCTACCGAACCTTTCTATCTAGCGCCACCGAGTTCTCATGACATAGCCACTGCCACAAAACCCTAGTCTTTTCGGTCTCACCGATAGGGATCTCGGTCTCACCGAGATGGGATTGTAATCTCTCTTTGTATGACCATTACCAAAATCGGTCTCACCGAGTTTGTGTAATCGGTCCTGCCGAGATTACAATGCAAACTCTCTGTTCCTCTTCGTAACATTTTGGTCTAACCGAGATGAGCAAATTGGTCCCACCGATTTTGCCTGACCAAATCTCTGTGTGTCCATTACCAAAATTGGTCTCACCGAGTTAGTGTAATCGGTCCCATCGATATTACGTTATGCCCTAACCCTAACCATATCGGTCCCACCGAGATGACATGTTGGTCCCGCCGAAAATCCTAACGGTCACATTATTTCCTAAATCGGTCCGACCGAGTTTCACGATTCCGTCCCACCGAGTTTGGTAAGTTGTGTGTAAAGGTTAGATTTTGTGTGGAGGCTATATATACCCCTCCACCCACTCTTCACTCATGGAGAGAGCCACAGAACGTGCCTACACTTCTAGCATACATTTTCTGAGAGAGAATCACCTACACTTGTGTTGAGGTCAAGATCTTCCATTCCTACCACATAAATCTTGATCTCTAGCCTTCCCCAAGTTGCTTTCCACTCAAATCTTGTTTCCAACAAATCCAAATCCTGTGAGAGAGAGTTGAGTGTTGGGGAGACTATCATTTGAAGCACAAGAGCAAGGAGTTCATCATCAACACACCATTTGTTACTTCTTGGAGAGTGGTGTCTCCTAGATTGGATAGGTGTCACTTGGGAGCCTCCGTCAAGTTTGTGGAGTTGAACCAAGGAGTTTGTAAGGGCAAGGAGATCGCCTACTTCATGAAGATCTACCCTAGTGAGGGAAGTCCTTCGTGGGCGACGGCCATGGTGGGATAGACAAGGTTGCTTCTTCATGGACCCTTCGTGGGTGGAGCCCTCCGTGGACTCGCGCAACTGTTACCCTTCGTGGGTTGAAGTCTCCATCAACGTGGATGTACGATAGCACCACCTATCGGAACCACGGCTCAAAAATCTCCGTGTCTCCAAATTGCATTTGCACACTCCAATCCCATCCCTTTACATTCTTTCAATTTGCATGCTTTACTTTCCGCTGCTCATATACTCTTTGCATGCTTGCTTGATATGTCTTGTGAATGTTAAACTTGTGCCAAAACTCCACTTCAACTTAAAGAAATTAAAAACTACAACTTTCCTTGCTTGGAGGCTATTCACCCCCCTCTAGACACCTCTTCTCGATCCTTTCAACAACACATGTCTATGGTTAGGAAACATAACCATCTTTGATTAACGAGCTAGTCAAGTAGAGGCATACTAGAGACACTATGTTTTGTCTATGTATTCACACATGTACTAAGTTTTCGGTTAATACAATTCTAGCATGAATAATAAACATTTATCATGATATAAGGAAATAAATAATAACTTTATTATTGCCTCTAGGGCATATTTCCTTCAGTCTCCCACTTGCACTAGAGTCAATAATCTAGATTACAAAGTAATGATTCCAACACCCATGGAGTCTTAGTGCTGATCATGTTTTGCTCATGGAAGAGGCTTAGTCAACGGGTCTGCAACATTCAGATCCGTATGTTGTTTTCAAATCTCTATGCCTCCCTCCATGATTTGATGCCGGATGGAATTGAAGCGTCTCTTGATATGTTTGGTTCTCTTGTGAATTCTGGATTCCTTTGCCAAGGCAATTGCACCAGTATTGTCATAAAAGATTTTCATTGGACCCGATGCACTAGGTATGACACCTAGATCGGATAAGAACTCCTTTATTTGCTGCTTCTGAAGAAGCTATGTACTCCGCTTCACACGTAGATCTTGCCATGACGCTCTGCTTGGAACTGCACCAACTAACAGCTCCACCATTCAATAAAAATACATATTTGGATTGCGACTTAGAGTCATCCAGATCAGTGTCAAAGCTTGCATCAAGGTAACCATTTACGATGAGCTCTTTGTCACGCCCATCAACGAGAAACATATCCTTAGTCCTTTTCAGGAATTTCAGGATGTTCTTGACCGCTTTCCTGTGCTCCACTCCTGGATTACTTTGGTACCTCCCTGTTATACTTATAGCAAGGCACACATCAGGAATGGTACACATCATTGCATAAATGATAGAACCTATGGCTGAAGCATAGGGAATGACTTTCATTTTCTCTCTATCTTCTGCAGTGGTCGGGCATTGAGTCTGACTCAACTTCACACCTTGTAACTTAGGCAAGAACCCTTTCTTTGACTGATCCATTTTGAACTTCTTCAAAACTTTATCAAGGTATGTGCTTTGTGAAAGTTCAATTAAGCGTCTTGATCTATCTCTATAGATCTTGATGCCCAATATGTAAGCACCTTCACCGAGGACTTTCATTGAAAAACTCTTATTCAAGTATCCTTTTATGCTATCCAGAAATTCTATACCATTTCCAATCAACAATATGTCATCCACATATAATATTAGAAATGCTACAGAGCTCCCACACACTTTCTTGTAAATACAGGCTTCTCCAAAAGTCTGTATAAAACCATATGCTTTGATCACAGTATCAAAGCGTTTATTCCAACTCCGAGAGGCTTGCACCAGTCCATAAATGGATCCCTGGAGCTTGCACACTTTGTTAGCACCCTTTGGATCGACAAAACCTTCTGGTTGCATCATATATAACTCTTCTTCCAGAAATCCATTCAGGAATGCAATTTTGACATCTATCTGCCAAATTTCATAATCATAAAATGCAGCAATCGCTAACATGATTCGTACAAACTTAAGCATCGCTACGGGTGAGAAAGTCTCATCGTATTCAACTCCTTAAACTTGTCAAAAACCTTTCGCAACAAGTCGAGCTTTGTAGACAGTAACGTTACCGCCAGCGTCAGTCTTCCTCTTGAAGATCCATTTATTTTCTATGGCTTGCCGATCATCGGGCAAGTCCACCAAAGTCCACACTTTGTTCTCATACATGGATCCCATCTCAAATTTCATGGCCTCAAGTCATTTCATGGAATCTGGTCTCATCATCGCTTCCTCATAGTTCATAGGTTCATCATGGTCTAGTAACATGGATTCTAGAATAGGATTACCATACCACTCTGGTGCAGACCGTACTCTGGAAGACCTACGAGGTTCTGTAGTAAATTGATCTGAACTTTCATGATCATCATCATTAGCTTCCTCACTAATTGGTGTAGGAATCACTAGAACTGATTTCTGTGATGAACTACTTTCCAATTCGGGAGAAGGTACAACTACCTCATCAAGTTCTACTTTCCTCCCGCTCACTTCTTTCGAGAGAAACTCCTTCTCTAGAAAGGATCCATTCTTAGCAACGAATATCTTGCCTTTGGATCTCTGATAGAAGGTGTACCCAACAATTTCCTTTGGGTATCCTATGAAGACGCACTTCTCCGATTTGGGTCCGAGCTTATCAGGTTAAAGCTTTTTCACATGAGCATTGCAGCCCAAATCTTTAAGAAACGACAACTTTGGTTTCTTGCCAAACCACAGTTCATAAGGCGTCGTCTCAACGGATTATGATGGTGTCCTATTTAAAGCGAATGCAGTCGTGTCTAAAGCATAACCCCAAAACGATAGTGGTAAATTAGTAAGAGACATTATAGATCGCACCATACCCAAAAAAGTATGGTTACGATGTTCGGACACACCATTACGTTGTGGTGTTCCAGGTGGCGTAAGTTGCGAAACTATTTCGCATTGTTTCAAATGAAGACCAAACTCGTAACTCAAATATTCACCTCCATGATCAGATCGTAGAAACTTTATTTTCTTATTATGATGATTTTCCACTTCATCTGAAATTCTTTGAAGTTTTCATACATTTCAGACTTATGCTTCATTAAGTAGATATACCCATATCTGCTCAAATCATCTGTGAAGGTAAGAAAATAACGATACCCACCACGAGCCTCAACACTCATTGGACTGCATACATCAGTATGTATTATTTCCTATAAGTCAGTAGCTCATTCCATTGTTCCGGAGAATGGAGTTTTAGTCATCTTGCCGATGAGGCATGGTTCGCAAGCACCAAGTGATTCATAATAAAGTGATTCCAAAAGCCCTTCAGCATGGAGTTTCTTCATGCGCTTTACACCAATATGACCTAAACAACAGTGCCACAAATAAGTTGCACTATCATTATCAACTTTGCACCTTTTGGCTTCAATATTATGAACATGTGTATCTCCATGATCGACGTTCAATAAAAATAGACCACTCAACAAGGGTCCATGACCATAAAAGATATTTCTCACATAAATAGACTAACCATCATTCTCTGATTTAAATGAATAACCGTCTCGCATCAAACAAGATCCAGATATAATGTTCATGCTCAACGCTGGCACCAAATAACAATTATTCAGGTCTAAAACTAATCCCGATGGTAGATGTAGAGGTAGTGTACCGACGACGACCACATCGACCTTGGTACCATTTCCGACGCGCATCGTCACCTCGTCCTTAGCCTATCTTTATTTAATTCGTAGCCCCTGTTTCGAGTTGCAAATATGAGCAACAGAACCAGCATCAAATACATAGGCGCTACTACAAGCATTAGTAAGGTACACATCAATAACATGTATATCAAATATACCTTTCACTGTGCCATCCTTCTTATCCGCCAAATACTTGGGGCAGTTTTACTTCCAGTGACCAGTCCCTTTGCAGTAGAAGCACTCAGTTTCAGGCTTAGGTCCAGACTTGGGCTTCTTCCTAGGAGTAGCAACTTGCTTGCTTTTCTTCTTAAAGTTCCCCTTCTTCCCTTTACCCTTTTTCTTAAAACTAGTGGTCTTGTTAACCATCAACACTTGATGCTCCTTTTTGATTTCTACCTCCGCAGCCTTTAGCATTGAGAAGAGCTTGGGAATTGTTTTCGTCATCCCTTGTATATTATAGTTCATCACAAAGCCTTTATAGCTTGGTGGCAGTGATTGAAGAACTCTGTCAATGACGCTATCATCAGGAAGATTAACTCCCAGCTGAGTCAAGTGGTTATGTTACCCAGACATTTTGAGTATATGTTCACTGATAGAACTATTCTCCTCCATCTTGTAGCTATAGAACTTGTTGGAGACTTCATATCTCTCAACTCGGGCATTTGCTTGAAATATTAACTTCAACTCTTGGAACATCTCATATGCTCCATGACGTTCAAAACGTCTTTGAAGTCCCGATTCTAAACCGTAAAGCATGGCACACTGAACTATCGAGTAGTCATCAACTTTGCTTTTCCAGACATTCAAAATGTCCGCAGTTGCGTCTATAGCAGGCCTTGCACCTAGCGGTGCTTCCAGGACGTAATTCTTCTGTGCAACAATGAGGATAATCCTCAAGTTACGGACCCAGTCCGTGTAATTTCTACCATCATCTTTCAACTTAGCTTTCTCTAGGAACGCATTAAAATTCAAAGGAACGGTAGCACATGCCATTGATCTACAACAACATAGACATGCAAAAACTATCAGGACTAAGTTCATGATAAATTAAAGTTCAATTAATCATATTACTTAAGAACTCCCACTTAGATAGACATCCCTCTAGTCATCTAAATGATCACGTGATCCAAATCAACTAAACCATGTCCGATTATCACGTGAGATGGAGTAGTTTTCAATGGTGAACATCACTATGTTGATCATATCTACTATATGATTCACGTTCGACCTTACAGTCTCAGTGTTCCAAGGCCATATCTGCATATGCTAGGCTCGTCAAGTTTAACCTGAGTATTCTGCACGTGCAAAACTGGCTTGCACCCGTTGTAAGTGAACGTAGAGCTTATCACACCCGATCGTCACGTGGTGTCTCGGCACGACAAACTGTAGAAAAGGTGCATACTCTAGGAGAACACTTATACCTTGAAATTTAGTAAGGGATCATCTTATAATGCTACCGCTGTACTAAGCAAAATAAGATGTATAAAAGATAAACATCACATGCAATCAAAATATATGACATGATATGGCCATCATCATCTTGTGCTCATGATCTCCATCACCGAAGCATCATCATGATCTCCATCGTCAACGGCTTGACACCTTGATCTCCATCATAGCATCATTGTCGTCTCACCAACTATTGCTACTATGACTATCGCTACCACTTAGTGATATAGTAAAGCAAATTACATGGCGATTGCATTTCAAACAATAAAGCGACAACCATATGGCTCCTGCTAGTTGTAGATAACTTTGTTACAGAACATGATCATCTCATACAACAATTTATATCTCATCATGCCTTGACCATATAACATCAAAACAAGCCCTGCAAAAACAAGTTAGACGTCCTCTACTTTGTTGTTGCAAGTTTTACATGGCTGCTACGGGCTTGTAGCAAGAACCGTTCTTACCTACGCATCAAAACCACAACGATTTTTTCGTGAAGTGTGCTGTTCTAACCTTCAACAAGGACCGGTCGTATTCAGACTCGATTCAACTAAAGTTGGAGAAACAGACACCCGCCAGCCACCTATGTGCAAAAGCACGTCGGTAGAACCAGTCTCATGAACGCGGTCATGAAATGTCGGTCCTGGCCACTTCATCCAACAATACCGCCAAATCAAAGTAAGACGTTGGTGGTAAGCAGTATGACTATTATCGCCCACAACTCTTTGTGTTCTACTCGTGCATAAAACATCTACGCATAAATCTGGCTCTGATACCACTATTGGGGAAAGTAGTAATTCAAAAAAAATTCTACGATCACGCAAGATCTATCTAGGAGATGCATAGTAACGAGAGGGGAGAGTGTGTCCACATACCCTCATAGACCAAAAGGGAAAGCGTTTAGTTAACGCGGTTGATGTAGTTGAGTGTCTTCACGATCCAACCGATACAAGCACCGAACATACGGCACCTCCGCATTTAGCACACATTCAGCCCGATGACGTTCCTCGAGCTCTTGATCTAGTTGAGGACGAGGGAAAGTTTCGTCAGTACGACGGCATGGCGACGGTGTTGATGATGTTACCGGCGCAGGGCTTCGCCTAAGCAGTACGACGATATGGCCGATGTGTGTAAATGTGGAGGGGATACCGCACATGGTTAAAAGAAATTGATGTGCCTTGGGGTGCCCCCTGTCCCTGTATATAAAGGAGGAGAGGGGGAGGCCAGCCGGCCCTTGCAGGGCGTGCCAGGAGAAGGGAGTCCTACTAGGACTCCAAGTCCTAGTAGGATTCCACCTGGTGGAAGAGGGGAAGGAAGGGAGAGAGAGAGGGAGAGGGAAAGGGGGCCCGTGCCCCTTCCCTTGTCCTATTTGGATATCCATGGGGGGAGCCTCCCCTATGTGGGTTGTCCTCTCTCTCCCCTATGGCCCATGTTGGCCCATTGCTTCCCCGGGGGGTTCCGGTAACCCCTCCGGCATTCCATTTTTACCCAAAACCACTCAGAACTCTTACGGTGTCTGAATAATGTCGTCCAATATATCAATCTTTATGTCTCGACCATTTCGAGACTCCTCGTCATGTTCGTGATCTCATCCAGGACTCCGAACAAACTTTGGTCATCAAAAACACATAACTCATAATACAAATCGTCATCGAACGTTAAGCGTGCGGACCCTACGGGTTCGAGAATTATGTAGACATGATCGAGACATATTTCCGATCAATAACCAATCGTGGAACCTGGATGCTCATATTGGCTCCTACATATTCTACAAAGATCTTTATCGATCAAACCGCACAACAACATACGTTGTTCCCTTTGTCATCGGTATGTTACTTGCCCGAGATTCGATCGTTGGTATCATCATACCTAGTTCAGTCTCGTTATCGACAAGTCTCTTTACTCGTTCCATAATGCTTCACCCCGCAACTAACTCATTAGTCACATTGCTTGCAAGGCTTATAGTGATGATCATTACCGAGACCTCTCTAAAACACAGAGTGACAAATCCTAATCTCGATCTATGTCAACCAAACAAACACCTTCGCAGACACCTGTAGAGCATCTTTATAATCACCCAGTTACATTGTGACGTTTGATAGCACACAAGGTGTTCCTCCGGTATTAGGGAGTTGCAGAATCTCATAGTCTGAGGAACATGTATAAGTCATGAAGAAAGCAGTAGCAATGAAACTATAACGATAATAATGCTAAGCTAAAGGATGGGTCTTGTCCATCACATCATTCTCCTAATGATGTGATCCCATTCATCAAATGACAACACATGTCTATGGTTAGGAAACATAACCATCTTTGATTAACGAGCTAGTTAAGTAGAGGCATACTAGGGACACTATGTTTTGTCTATGTATTCACACATGTACTAAGTTTCCGGTTGATACAATTCTAGCATGAATAATAAACATTTATCATCATATAAGGTAATAAATAATAACTTTATTATTGCCTCTAGGGCATATTTCCTTCAAAATGTTCACACCATTGGGCCCTAATCCCACCGGTGTCTCATATGAGGTAAACCCATGTGTCCTTGAACTATTGCACAGTAAGCAATTTAAAGGTGAGGAAGGTGAGGGTCCTTTCAACATTTACAATTTTTGAAAGATGTATGTGGGACATTTGAATTAAATACTTTTAGCCCTAATGATACGAAGATGAAATTTTTTTCTCACACTTTGGCTAATAAGGCAAATGATTGGTTAGTGCATCACCCTGCAGGTACCTTTGACACATGGGATAAACTCGCAGACGCTTTCTTACCAGACTTTTATCCAGAAATGAAATCTTATGAAGCAAGGAGGAGGATCCTAAACTTCCGACAAAGACATGGAAAAAGTTTGGTAAATGCATACCAAAGGCACAAAACTTTATTAAATGATTGCCCTGATATGTCTCCGTTGTATCTAAAATTTATGAGTATTCATGCCAGGTTTACAACAAATCTACAAGATTTTGGTATGATTTGAATGGGACTAACCCAAATTGACATTTTTTTAGCAGAACTACCGTGGTGTTGTTTTTTGTGCAGAAATAAATGTTCACTGTAGCGACCCGACCCGGAATTGGTCATGTCTCGGTGTAGCTGTACCATCCCAAGATCATGCTAGCACACACCGTACATTGATGAAAAGATTCAAAGTTCAATCACACCTGAATTTATTACACGATTCTCATATCGAGTCTTTATTACATCATAATAAATTCGGCCTAAGGCCAACTCATGATAAATAAACTAAATAAAGTTGCGGAAGCATACACGATAAGTGAGTCCATCCAACTCCATAGGGAAATTGCCAAGCGTGGATTGTAGCCTCACTCCTAGTCGGAAAACTCCTCTGCAACATAAGACATTGCAGCCGTGTAGGTCAGCATTTTGAATATGCCGGCAAGTCATGAAGAGAGAACAACAATAAAAATTACTAACACTATATGCAATTTGGCTGTGGGGCTCTAAATTTTATGTTTTTGCAAAAAAGCCAATTTTCCCCTACAAAACAGGACTTGCTTGCAATTACTACAAAATTTTGGTTGTTATTGAGATGGTTCCGCCAACCAATGTCTCATTCCCAAATCATTAATAAGCCATCAATGAATTTATTTTGTTCGATGTTGAGATTTTCCGAAATACTCCAGTTCTAGAGGCTCAAATGTCCGTAACCGAGGACACGGCTAATCGATTAGGTTTTCACTCTGCAGAGTCTTGTGCACTTTACCCGCAAGAATCGTTCCCTCCTTTATGTCCTCGCACTGCCTGGTGTTTGAAGATGGGACAAATGAAACAGGGTCTTTCGAAGAGTTCCTCTAGGCCACTACCGGTGCCCATCTAATCCTACTGTTCTTCTACATCTCATAACACTGTCCGGCCATAGTCACGCCTTGGGTCGACCAAGCCAGAGCCCATAATGGCTTGCGGCTGCACATGTAAGCTTCCAGTCAAGGTGTATCATGATACGTCCATTTTGCATCATGCTTTTATATTGACATTTATTGCATTATGGGCTGTTACTACACGTTATGTCACAATACTTATGCCTTTTCTCTCTTATTTTATAAGGTTTACACGAAGAGGAAGAATGTCGGCAGCTGGAATTCTGGGCCGGAAAAGGAGCAAATATTAGTGATCTATTCTGCACGAGTCCAAAAGTCCTGAAACTCCACGAAAGTCAGTTTTGGAATATATTAAAAATATTGGGCGAAGAAAGCACCAGAGGGGGCCACCCATCAGCCACGAGGATGGAGGGCGCGCCCTACCCCCCTAGGCGCGCCCCTATCTCGTGGGCCACCTGGCAGACCCCCGATGCCCATCTTCTACTATATGGTGTCTTTTGCCCTGGAAAAAAAATTCAAAATGAAGCTTTCGGGATGAACACCGCCGTCTCGAGGCGGAACCTGGGTAGGGCCAATCTAGGGATCCGGCGAAGGTGTTCTACCGGGGAAACATCCCTCCGAGAGGGGGAAATTGTCACCATGGTCATCACCATCGATCCTCTCATCAAGAGGGGGATCAATCTTCATCAACATCTTCACTAGCGCCATCTCCTCTCAAACCCTAGTTCATCTCTTGTATCTGATCTTTGTCTCAAAACCTCAGATTGGTACATGTGGGTTGCTAGTAGTGTTGATTACTCCTTGTAGTTGATGCTAGTTGGTTTATTCGATGGAAGATCAGATGTTCAGATCCATAATGCATATTAATACCCCTCTGATTATGAACATGAATATGATTTGTGAGTAGTTACATTTGTTCCTGAGGACATGGGAGAAGTCTTGTTATAAGTAATCATGTGAATTTGGTATTCGTTCGATATTTTTTGATGAGATGTATGTTGTCTCTCCTCTAGTGGTGTTATGTGAATGTCGACTACATGACAATTCACCATGATTTGGGCCTAGGGGAAGGCATTGGAAAGTAATAAGTAGATCATGGGTTGCTAGAGTGACAGAAGCTTAAACCCAAGTTTATGCGTTGCTTCGTAAGGGGCTGATTTGGATCCATATGTTTCATGCTATGGTTAGGTTTAATTTAATTCTTCTTTCGTAGTTGCGGATGCTTGCGAGAGGGGTTAATCATAAGTGGGATGCTTGTCCATGGAAGGGCAGTACCCAAGCACCGGTCCACCCATATATCAAATTATCAAAGTAATGAACGCGAATCATACGAGCATGATGAAAACTAGCTTGACAGTAATTCTCATGTGTCCTCGGGAGCGCTTTGCTTTATGTAAGAGTTTGTCTAGGCTTGTCCTTTGCTATAAAAAGGATTGGGCCACCTTTCTTCACCTTAGTTACCTTTGTTACTTGTTACCGTTACGAATTACCTTATCACAAAACTATCTGTTACCGATAATTTCAGTGCTTGCAGAGAATACCTTACTCAAAACCGCTTGTCATTTCCTTCTGCTCCTCGTTGGGTTCGACACTCTTACTTATTGAAAGGACTATGATAGATCCCCTATACTTATGGGTCATCAAGACTCTTTTCTGGCGCCGTTGCCGGGGAGTGAAGCGCCTTTGGTAAGTGGAATTCGGTAAGGAAACATTTATATAGTGTGCTGAAATTTACCGTCACTTGTTACTATGGAAAATAATCCTTTGAGGGGCTTGTTCGGGGTATCTTTACCCCGACCAGAAGAGCAAAGAGTTGCTCCTCAACCTACTGGAAATATTTACTTTGAAATTCCTTCGGGTATGATAGAGAAACTGCTAGCTAATCCTTATAAAGGAGACGGAACATTAAATCCCAATATGCACCTGATCTATGTGGATGAAGTTTGTGGATTATTTAAGCTTGCAGGTATGCCCGAGGATGTTGTCAAGAAGAAGGTCTTCCCTTTATCTTTGAAGGGAAAGGCATTGACATGGTTTAGGCTATGTGATGATATTGGATCATGGAACTACAACCGATTGAAATTGGAATTTCATCAGAAGTTTTATCCTATGCTTCTGGTTCATCGTGATCATAATTATATATAATTTTTGGCCTCGTGAAGGAGAAAGTATCGCTCAAGCTTGGGGAGGCTTAATTCAATGTTATATTCATGCCCCAATCATGCTCTCAAGAGAAATTATTATTCAAAAATTTTATGCTCGGCTTTCTCATAATGATCGCTCCATGCTCGATACTTCTTGTACTGGTTCTTTTATGATGAAGACTATTGAATTCAAATGGGATTTATTGGAAATAATTAAATGCAACTCTGAAGATTGGGAACTCGACGAAGGTAAGGAGTCAGGTATAACACCTAAGTTTGATTGTGTTAAATCGTTTATGGATACCGATGCTTTTCGTGAATTTAGCACTAAATATGGACTTGACTCTAACACTACTAGGGAAAACCTTATACATAGAATTTTAGCAGTAGCGCGGCACAAAAAGAAGCACTACTGCTAATTAGCAATAGCGCGGGTACAAAAAACTTGCTACTGATACAAATTTAGCAGTAGCGCGTGCTGGTTAAACCGCACTACTACAAAAATCGACCGACAGTACCCACCAACCTAAGTTTAGCAGCAGCGCGGTGTCACGACACGCGCTACTGCTAATGCAATAGTAGTAGCGTGCTTTTTTACTCCGGTTGCTACTGCTAATTTTGAAATTGGCCACATGGTTGGCCCCGCTTAGCAGTAGCGCGTGTGAGAAAAGCGCGCTGCTGCTACGCTCTTATCAGTAGCGCCTTTTTCCTCCCGCGCTACCGCTAAGATGCAGCACACCACCACCTTTTTCCACCCGTGCTCCCCTCCCCCATCTCCTCTCTTCCCTTTCCCCTACCTCCCACATCCTCCCTCTCTCACTCTTCTTCTTCCTCAATACTTCTCCCCCATTACTCTCCCTCTTCTACCTACCTTTCTCTCTCTTCATTACTCCTAGCTAAATACACCACCTCCATTAATGCATCTCCTTTCTCTTTTTCCTTTCCCCTCCACTAGTTGAAGTTGTCTCCTCCCAAATTAGCTAGCTAGGTAGATGTAGCATTTAGTTAAGTGACCTATTTGCCCCCTAACTAGATCTATCTTTGTCAAGAAGAGCTTTGTGCACTTTTGATCTCCCGACATCATCATGTCCACCGTGTGCTCGATCTCGAGATAGAGGTGATTAAAATTTCATGCTTTTGCAAAATGGAAATATGTGTATGTGTGTGTGATATGATAATTGGGCGATATGATGGAAATTGTGTGTGTGGCATGAGTTGACGCCAAATTGTGCTTTTGAGTTGCCTATGTTTTGCCGAAATGTCGATTTATTTCCGTTTCGGCGAATTCCGGGAAAACTCTAGATTTATATGTCCTATTTTTAGGGAAGGTCATGCCGAATTTTTGTATGATTGTGATGCATGCACGCATTTTTATAATCAATTTGTTTATTATTACCGTGCAGACATTCATGATGGTCAGTGGAACGATGGTGGACAGGTGGTTGCGGTTGGCGGTGCTGGACATGAAAGAAAATAACCAGACAAAGGTTTTATGTCCGTGTCGAAAATGCAAAGGAATAGTTTGGCTTGATCCCTATGACGATGGTCGTGTCAAAGCGCACCTGCTCATGACTGGTTTCATGGATGGCTGTACTCGGTGGATTATTAAAGATGAGGATGACGATGTTGAGGACGCCGACGGGGCAGACAATGACGACACAGGGCAAGACAAAGAGATGGTCGATAATGGCGGCGGGGAAGAGGCCGGACATGGCGACGGAGAAGGGTCCAGACATGGCAGAGGAAAAGGGGCCAGACATAGTGGCGGAGAGAACGTGGACTCCACGCAGCAGAGTTCGTCGGTACTAAGTTCAATCGTGCGGTACCCTCATGGTCAAGCACTGCTTTGCAAGGAGACGAGTACTGAGAGAGCTGCTTCTAGAGAGGAGGCTAAGCTGGAGCAACTGGTGGTAGACTCAAACACTCCATTGTATGATGGTTACAATCCTGAGGTGACCCACTTGAGTTTCATGCTCCAACTACTGAAGATGAAGGCTAAAAACAAATGGACCGACACTAGCCTCGATGAGCATCTCAAGTACCTAAAGGATGTTCTTCCCGCGGGGAATCTATGTCCTACTAGTGTTGATGAGGCCAAGAAGATCATGTGCCCTCTTGATCTGCCGCACGTTAGATACCATGCAGGCATCAATGATTGCATAATTTATCAGAAGGAGCATGCGGAAAAAACAAGCTGTCCAGTGTGTAATGCTTCTCGATACAAGAAGGCTGGGAAGAAATGTCCCCAGAAAGTTGTATGGTACTTACCTATCACTCACCGTCTCCAGCGGTATTTCGTAGATCCCAAGGAAGCAAAGCTAATGCGCTGGCACACGGAAAGGAAGATTCCCAACGATGGAGATGATCCAAAGCTGAGACACGTCAAGGATGGAAGCCAGTGGAGAGCGTTGAACATCTTCTATCGGTATTTTGAATGTGATGCAAGGAACATCGTGCTCAGCGCGTATACCGATCACATGAATCTATTTGGCAAACAGAACACCAACCATAGCACATGGCCCGTGTTTGTATGGATGTACAACTTCCCCCCGGTTGTGCATGAAGTTGAAGTACATTCACATGAGCATGCTGATTCAAGGGCCGAAACAACCAGGAAATAATATTAATTTGTATCTGGGGCTACTTCAAGAGGAGTTAGACACATTATGGAAAACACCGGCCAAGACATGGGATGCCAGCAAAGGCGAGTATTTCTACATGAGAGCCACGATGATCACGATGGTGCATGACTATCTCGGTTACGGATATGTCGCAGGCTAGGTGTGCCATGGATATTGCGGATGCACTCGGTGCATGGATGATACGACGTCTCGGCAGCTAACGTCAAGGAAAGATGGTGGGTCTGGGAAAATCGTGTACATGGGGCATCGAAGATGGCTCGAATAGGACGACCCATGGAGAAACCATGGAGATCTATTCAATGTTCACACTGAGCATCAAGGACTTCTACATAAGCGGAGTGGCGCCAAAATCGATGAGCTGTTGAAAAACTGGAAGGAGTGCCCCGCACCGGGAAATACGATGAAAAACGCGCCGGAGCCGCTGCTGAAGGTATGGAAGACAAGGTCTGTGTTCTGGGACTTGGAGTACTGGCACAAACTCGATACACCTCATTGCCTTGATCAAATGCATATCTGTAAGAATGTCCTTGAGAGCTTGTTCGCGACACTGATGAACATGCCGGATAAGACCAAGGATGGGCCGAAGGCAAGAAAAGACTTGCAAGATTTGAATATCAGGGAAGATCTGCACATGCCACCCCGTAAAAAGTCAGACGAGACAGAGACGGAGACAGAGGCGTGGGAGAAGAAGGGCAAGAAAATAAAGAAAGAGGATTATTGCCCCCTTCTTGCTTCACCTTAAGTCAGGCTGAGATCGATCAATTCTTTAAGTGCCTTACCAGAGTCAAAGTTAGTTCCGGTAACTGTGGCAAGATAAGCAGATATCTAGACACGGACAAGAAAAGGTTCAGCGGGATGAAGTCCCATGACTGTCATGTGATAATGACGCAGATACAACCTGTTGCCCTTAGAGGGATAATGGACAAGCACGTCTGTGACACGCTTATTGGTCTCTGCAACTTTTTCGACGTCATCTCTCGAATGTTGATCAGTGTGAAGCAGCTCCGAAGGCTACAGGAAGAGATTGTTGTGATACTAAATGAGCTTGAGATGTACTTCCCGCCCGCGTTCTTTAACGTGATGGTGCATCTGTGTGTCCATATTATGGACAACATAATAGACCTGGGGCCATCATTCCTGCACAACATGATGCCGTTTGAGAGGATGAATGGGATCATCAAAGGATTCGTTCGTAACATGTCCCGTCCGGATGGAAGCATCATCCAGGGCTATCTGACACAATAGTGCATCTCTTTCTGCGAGAATTTTCTATACGGCGCAGACCAGCCACCTAGTGTTAGTGTTGGTTTGCTCGTTAACAAGCACGATGGGAGGCTCAAAGGAGAAGGTCACTCCAACGGTCGCAGGCAACTGCACGTGGCATACTCAGATCGATGCAGCGACTTTGACAGAGCAAACTTGGTAGTGCTACAACACCTAGACGAGGTAGATCCTTTCGTGGCACTGCACAAAGAAATTATCGCAAAGAAGTATCGTGACTGTGGGGTATGCAAGACGGACGCTGAAGTTACTAGAGAGCACAACTCCACTTTCCTACATTGGTTCAAAGAGCATATTATTGCTAATCCCCCGAAGGAGGGCTCTAAGGATGGATTGCTCATATACGCCTTAGCACATGGCCCCTCGCCCAACCTCGCAACCTATCAGGCATACGATATCAACGGATACACGTTCTACACAGAGGCCAAAGATATGGACAGTGATGATCAGAACTCAGGGGTGACGATGGAATGCATGACCAGCAGCGACAACAGCGCAGCTGAAAGATTTTACGGAAGGGTCAGGAGATCTGGGAGCTTGACTACTCTGGACTGCACAACATGGCGATGTTCCGTGTCAGATGGGCTAATAATGTCGAAAGAGAAAACCGGAATTTCACTACAATGACTATACCCAACGCCAAGAGCGCTACCGTGAACGCTATCACAAAAAACGAGCCATGGGTACACGCTAAGCACGTGACACAATGCTTCTTCATAACCGACCCGTGCAATCCTAGCCATGTTGTCGTGAGGAGAGGCAAAAGGAACATCATTGGAATGGATGGAGTCACCAACAAGGAAGACTATGATCAGTACGATAACCCAATGAGGGAAGATGATGATGATGATGAAGTATACGCCAAAAGAGGAATCGATACTACATTACCTAAGAAAAATCGCACTCCATGGAAAAGGCAAAGTCACAATGAGGGGCTCAATTATTCTTCAACGAACAAGAAGGGAAAGAAGCCGACTCAAAAACTAAAATGTTGATAACCCACAAGTGTAGGGGATAATTGTAGCCTCTTCCGATAAGTAAGAGTGTCGAACCCAACGAGGAGCTAAAGGTAGAACAAATATTCTCTCAAGTCCTATCTGCCACTGATACGACTCTACGCATGCTTAGTGTTTGCTTTACCTAGAACAAGTATGAAACTAGAAGTACTTTGTAGGTGTTGTTGGATAGGTTTGCAAGATAATAAAGAGCACGTAAATAAAAAGTAGGGGCTGTTTAGATGAAGACGCAATAAAGTAAGTATTAGTAGAGAGCTTTTTGTCACGAGAAAGTTATTTGTCCAAGGCAATCAATAACTAAACCGGTAATCACTATTGCAATTTTATTTGAGGGAGAGGCATAAGCTAACATACTTTCTCTTATTGGATCATATGCACTTATGATTGGAACTCTAGCAAGCATCGGCAACTACTAAAGATCATTAAGGTAAAACCCAACCATAGCATTAAAGTATCAAGTCCCCTTTATCCCATACGCAAACAACCTACTTACTCGGGTCTGTGCTTCTGTCGCTCACGCCACCCATCATAAGCAAATCATGAACATATTGCAAACCCTACAGCGGGGATCCCTCACGCTTGCGCGACACGGAGAGCACCATAGGACAACACCAATAATAAAACATGCAACTCAAACCAATCACGATCATCAATTAACCTATAGGACAAAACGGATCTACTCAAACATCATAGGATAGCCATACATCATTGGGAAATAATATATAGCGTTGAGCACCATGTTTAAGTAGAGATTACTGTGGGTAAGAGAGGGGTTACACCGCTGCATAGAGGGGAAAGAGTTGGTGATGAAGGCTGTGAAGTTGTTGGTGTAGATCGCGGTGATGATGATGGCCCCCGGCGGCGTTCCGGCACCACTGGAAGCAAGGGGGAGAGAGCCCCCTTCTTCTTCTTCTTCCTTGACCTTCTCCCTAGATGGGAGAAGGGTTCCCCCTCTGGTCCTTGGCTCCCATGGCGTGGGAGGGGCGAGAGCCCCTCCGAGATTGGATATGTTTCTCCTCCTCTCTCTGTTTCTGCGCTCCCTGATTCTGCCCTGGCACCGTTTCTTTTATATCCGGAGATCCGCAACTTTGATTGGATTGAAACCTTCGCCACGATTTCCCCTCCGAAAATTAGCTTTCTTGCGGCAAAAGAATAGCAGCAACCACAAGGGGCCCATGAGGGTCAAGGGCGCGCCCAAGGGAAGCAGGCGCGCCCCCTGCCTCGTGGCCACCTCAGGCACCGTCTCGTGTTGATTCTTCCTCCCATATTTCCGAAATATTCCAAAAATATTCTCCGTCTGTTTTTACCCCATTTGGACTCCGTTTGATATGGGGTTTCTGCAAAACATAAAACATGCAACAAACAAAAACTAGCACTGGGCACTGGATCAATAAGTTAGTCCTAAAAATAGTATAAAAAGTTGCCAAAAGTATATGAAGGTTGAATAATATTGGCATGAAACAATCAAAAATTATAGATACGATGGAGACGTATCAAACATCAACGCTGAGGAACCGTATGTTATCGGTCAAATGATGTAATATATATGTTCCTATTTTGTATACACACTTAGCCATTATTATGCATGGGCCCAATGATGTAATATATATATATATATATATATATATATATATATATATATATATATATGTTCCTATTTTGTATACAAATTTAACTGTCAAATGATGCAATATATATCGCCTTCCCTTCGTTCACTGCTCTTGGAAAAAAAGAAAAGAAAAGTGAGAGTAAATAAAGGAAAATAAAATAGAAGGAAACAAACATGAAAAGTGCTATATATGTACTGGTTATAGCAGCAACGCTTTTGTGAGAAA
>NC_057813.1:371881333-371912183 GCF_018294505.1 Triticum aestivum
GACCCCGGCTCCGGCTCCAGCCCCGGCCCCGACCCCGGCTCTGGCCCCGGTGCTCGCCCACGGCCCCGGCCCCGACCCCGACCCCGGCTCCGGCCCCGGCACTCGACCCCGACCCCGACCCCTCCCAACCTCGGCCGTCGTCGGGCCTGCACCCTCTGTAAGCCCCCATCGCTCCTCCTCTCTCTGGTAGCTAGGTTCTTTGGTTAATTTACTTAGGTTTTAGTTAGGGCAGATGGATAATTAGGTTATATATTTAGTTATGAATTTAGCTAGGTTTTTTCTTCAAGTTCTATATTTTTCTTCCTTTTATATGCAAATTTGAAGTGGACATGTGATATGTGGACATGTGATGTTTTGGACATGTCATATTTGGAATTTGGACATAATGATTATGTGCAGGGTAAATGATCCAGTGGCCTATGTTATGCCAGAATGTTGATTCATTTCCGTTCCGGTGAATTTCAGGTGCTCGATATATCCATTTTTTTAGCAAAGGTCATGCCGAAATTTTTGGTGAATTTTGGCATGATTTGTGCTAGATAGTAGGCATATCGAGTGCTAGAAAACGACATTACGGCAAACATAAATTTCTTTTTTATGTCATTTCTCATTTTTTCATAGTTTTAGAATTAAACGAGGAGACTTAATCATAGGAAACACGTCGAACAACGAAGAAACTGGGCCTTCTGACCAAGATGCAGACGAGATGGATTATGAGGGTGAACAAGAGTACCTCGACTATTTGACTGCTAAGCAATTGCAAAGTCAAGGTTTGCAGGTCGGCCTCGATGATGGTACTGACGCCGACATCAACACCGATGGCGGCACCGAGACTGGCGGGGAAGGTACCGGCGGGGAAGATACCGGCGAGGAAGGTACCGACGCCGATGCCGCTACCGAAAAGAAGAAGCAAAAAAACCAGAGGATATGAAAACCTAACAAACTAAGGATTGGATGACCGGTGATCACAAAGATGGCACCTGGCAAGTTTGAGCCATTAGAGTCGGACGAATCTCGCAAGTGCTATGGGAACCAAGTAGGATGCACCCTACGGGAATGCGTGAGCATCAACGACGACGACTTAAGGAGCAAAGAACATTTGATGCAGTTGCTCCTGACGAAGTTGCACAAGAGATTCAAGTTCCCCAACCGGGGTGATAACATAGAACAAACATGGGATGATCCGAAGATGAAAAAGATTAACAATCATGCCATGGGCATGTTCACCAATGGTTTGGCCTCCTGAAAAGGGAGGGTGAAACGATCTATTGAGGCTGAGGAACCCCTGTCCAAGATTCTGGAGGAAAATCCGACACTTATAGTAGAGGAGTTCAAAAATTTCAAGGACACTTGCGCTACCGAGGTAGCCAAGGCTAAGGTTGCGAAATTCAAGAGCCTTCAGCAAAGGAACACGGGGTAGCATTGCCTCGGAAGTCGTGGCTACCTCGGTAAAAGGCCCATATGGGTTAAGGAGGACGCGGAATGTGAGGCCGCGGGTATCCCAGACCCCTTCACGAAGTTCACCAACCCCTTGGAGCATGACTTCATTAGGGCCCATTACAAGTGGGACAAGGAAAAGAAGGTTTTTTACACGGACCAGATCACGAGGAGATTGATTAGACTACTGGTAATTATTCTTTTACCACCTTACATTTAGCTCCAGATCTACTCGACTACACATTCCTAAACGGTTCACGTTCCCTCTGCAGGAGAAGCAACACCAGCTTGCAGCCGAAAGCCCTACTTCTCCGATGAGGCCCAAGTGGGACACCCCTCTCAACCGGGCCTTGAACGAACTTAAGGGGCCCCCTTTGGGCCAGCGGCCGCAATATGGTCGTGTGCACGGCGCTGGAGACGGCGTCACATGGAAGGTGTTTTACAACAAGGGCCCAGAGGCCAAGAAGCAGAAAAAGAAGTTTAGTCAGGCGGACATCGACGAGAAGGTGAAGCTTGTGGTCGAGAAAAAAGCAGCCGAGGACGCAAAAACAAACAGCCGAGGAGAAAAATGAGTTGCTATAGCAGGTAGTCAATGCAGCTGTAAGTGCCTGTAGAAATGATTTCTCTACTAACTTGGTTCCAGCTATCATGAACTGGACGAAGGAAAATCCAGACAAGATGGTACATGATTTCCCGTTGCCCAGTTTCGTCGGGAGCAACTCCGTGAACAACAACACCACTGCACCATCACTTTCTCATGCAACCGGGCCTCCTCTCGCACTCGCTCCCACTCATAGCAGCACGTCCTTAGTCTCTAGCGCGCTAGGTGGGCCTTCGTCTTTGGCTGAGCTCGACGCCCTCACGGTAATTACATGTTGCACCAACATATATATATATATGTATGTATATATATATAATATTCCATTTTTGTTGCCTTTCAGATGTTTTACGTCATAGACATGTGTTTCTAGGCCGACGAAACCCCGTGCACCATACTCTACCTGATCAAAGGCCAAAAGGTGGACGTGGGAAAGGGGGTGATGATGAACCCCTTGCAACCCACATTCCACAACCAGCCGATCCCCGCTGGGCACTTCAGGGTTAACTTGTTGAGTGTGAAATTGGGGCACGAGGATTTGCCTCCTCCAGTATAGCATGTGGGAGAGGACGACGAGACCCCGCCGCGGATTGGAAGCTGCAAGGGTTGGGTGCTGCTATGGCCGAAGAATCTTATTCTGGAGTCGACCGAGAGCACACCAATAACCACACATCAACAAGCATGTGCGGAGACCACCACCCCGCCTACGCAATTACCAGCTCCTGTAGTGCCGGGTGAGAGCAGCGGACGACGTGATGAAGGGGGTGCAATAGTACTGGCTGGTGTAATCGGTCCTGTAGAACAGAGAATGGATGATGAGACGGAGGTCGACCCAATGGCTTTCCTCAATACAAACGCGTATGAGTGTGACTTAGATATGATGACTCAACCATATGACGAATCAGGCTATCAGCATGCTAATGAGGATATGGATGATCTGCTTGGGCAGGAAGGTCGTAGCAGGGATTGCAAGAAGTCTCTCTTCATGAAATCCTCACATGATACGCCTGAAGATGCCGCCTCAACACAGGCTCAACTAGCCGGGGGTCATACAGTGCTTAGCCCGGCAACACTGGGGCAGGGGTTAAGGAAGGGTCTGGAAGGTGTGCCCAAGAAAAAGGAGAGGAAGAGATCGGGGAAGATAGCTGCCTCCAAACAAGCCAGAGCACATAGCAGCCAGACGATGGATTCTGAAGAGCGTGTACCCATCAAAGGTGCGGCCATGTTCCATCTCACGGGCGAGCCGATGCTACCGCCAAAACCACTGGAGGCACTATCAAGGGATCTCAAGAGACTGCACGACCATTTGTTGTCGACTGAGAAAAGCCTACTAGCCTCGAAGGATCCAGGATATCCGACATACGCGGCTCGTGTGCCTAAGGGGAAGTGCTACATCAAAACACGGCCCATGGAGGTGTTCTTCCTGCGGTTTGACCATATCTTTGAGATGTTTCTGACAAGGCGGCTCGATTTTACAATCGTCCGCCTTTTTGCACTACATATGAGCTCCGTCATGAAGAGAGAAGAAGTCTCGCAAATCTGTGTGGCAGATCCGTACTACATGCACGGATCTTTCTTGAGTCTCGGCGACTTTCAGCGTGAAACTGCTAGGGACTACCTCCAAAATTTCATGGTACAGAATAAGGACCAGGAAATTGTCCTCCTGCCTTATCATCCAAAGTAAGTCAGTCCCAAACAACCCTTTCGTACATTTCAATCATTCCTTCTTGCTCATATGGAGAATAATTTGAGGTGTCTTTTCCCCGCAGCAACGGGCGCGCCGTCCTTATCGTTCTTTACCTGCGAGTCTCTCACGCCGTGTATTTCGACCCTTCCAGAGACTATGAGAAGAAGGACTACACCCACATAATGAATATTCTAGATGATGCCCTCCAAGGCTTCAGCATTAGAGGTGGCCACGTGCAGATCAGGAAACAAAGGAACAAGAAGATGGGTTTCGCGCATAAAACTAACTTCTGCTGCATCCATTTCCCAAAACCAAGCAAGAAAGATGGATTCTACATCCTCCATCTCATGACTGAGTTCAACACAGATCACCAAAAGCTTCGCATGACAAGCAGAAATGATGATCATATCCACAAGTGGGTGGAATCTCATGGAGAAGCGGATTATAAACTCATAGATGACTTCTTTCGCATCCAAAGGGACATTGTGACGATCATCATGAAAGAAGTCATCGATGAGAAGGGGATGTTCCACCACGACCCTATTGAAAGGATCGATATAGTTGACTAGAAGGGGGGGGGTGAATAGGCAACTAACAATTTTTAGCTTTTCTTTACCAAATTAAACTTTGCATCAAAGTAGGTTGTCTAGATATGCAACTAGGTGAGCAACCTATATGATGCAACAACAATAAGCACACAAGCAAGCAAGGGAAAGACCACAATAAAACTTGCACAAGTAAAGGTAAGAGATAACCAAGAGTGGAACCATGAAGACGAGGATGTGTTACCGAAGTTCCTTCCCTTTGAGGGGAAGTACGTCTCCGTTGGAGCGGTGTGGAGGCACAATGCTCCCCAAGAAGCCACTAGGGCCACCGTATTCTCCTCACGTCCTCACACAATGCGAGATGCAGTGATTCCACTATTGGTGCCCTTGGAGGCGGCGATCGAACCTTTACAAAAAAGGTTGGGGAAATCTTCACAACTTAATTGGAGGCTCCCAACGACACCACGAAGCTTCACCACAATGGACTATGGCTCCGCTGTGACCTCAACCATCTAGGGTGCTCAAACACCCAAGCGTAACAAGATCCACAAGGGATTAGTGGGGGGAATCAAATTTCTCTTGGTGGAAGTGTAGGTCGGGGCCTTCTCAGCCAATCCCGAGCAAATCAACAAGTTTGATTGGCTAGGGAGAGAGATCGGGTGAAAATGGAGCTTGGCGCAACAATGGAGCTTGGGGATGGAAGAGGTAAGTCTTCTTGGAGAAGAAGTCCCCTTTATATAGTGGGGGGGCAATTCCAACCGTTACCCACCACTCAGCCCGTGACCCGTGGTACTACCGCACCTCCTGGAGCGGTACTACCGCACGGGCCCGCGATACTACCGCGGGGGTCCGCGGTACTACCGTGGGCACGGCAGAGCCTGGACCCGACCAGATGAGTATCGACAGGGTGCGGTAGAACCGCTGGCGCGGTACTACCACGACCCTGTGCAGTACTACCGCATGGGAACCACCATCCAGGCACGGCAGGCACGGTTATAAAAAATTACATCCGTGACTACATCTGCTGAGATTTTATCCATGCAAAAATATGACACGGTACTACCGCAAACCAGGTGCGGTACTACCGTGTAGGGTGCGGATGTAAAAAATTACATCCGCCCCTACTTCCGCTCATGCTGCAGTGCCTGGCCAGGCGGCACGGTACTACCGCGCCAGAGCATGGTACTACCACGTTGGTTGCGGATGTAAAAAAATACATCCGCCCCTACTACCGCTTTCGCAGCAGTGCCAGGCTAGAGCTCACGGTACTACCGCTCTGAAGGAGCGGTACTACCATGGGCGCCCATGGTTCTACCGTGCCGGAGCCCGGTACTACCGTTGGTGCCTGCGGTAGTACCGCTCTGGGGAGCAGTACTACCGCCAGCCTATGAACAACAACACTAGGAGTCCTTCATTCTGCAGAGACACGGTGAGACGGAGAAAGCTCCAAAGAGCCAAAGGAAAGGCAGTGCAAAATGAATGTGTGTACGTGAGATTCCACCCAAACCTTTCCAATGCGGACCCCTTCTTAATAGTACGGCTTTCCTATGACTCAAATCCTCCGAAAAAGAAACAAAGAGAAACGCTGTCTTCAATAATGTTCAAGGGGCAACAAATCGTCTTGTGTTCAGTCATGATATATCTGAAAAGCTCAATGCACACGATTAGTCCGGAAAATCATTGTCATCAATCACCAAAACTACTAAGGGATAAGTATGCCCTTACAATCTCCACCTTTTTGGTGGATTGATGACAATACGTGATTTGCACATAGGGTTATCAAATAAGGCACCGACAAACCCATCATCTATAAAATATAGACGGGCTCCCCCTAGATGTGCATGGCACACATACTAGGATCAACACTCCGCCTATATTTTATAGACAAGGCATCTCTTGTAATAGTAAAAACAACACTAAGCAAGTAGGCAAGATGATGGATATAACTAAGTAACGAAGACATAAGGATAAGTAGGAGTGCATATGTCTTACACCATATGATAGAACTTAGTCTCACAAGCACAAACCAAACCAAAGCAAACAAAGTTCAACAAACTGAAAGCAAAACGACAAGGCGAACCACACGACACATGACACACGACACGTAAATCCTACACTCTCTCCCCCTTTGGCATCGAGACACCAAAAAGGCAGAGAGGGCACCTACGACATAGGTGGTAGCTCAGGCGGAAAACGACTCCTCGTCACCGGACTCAGCAGCATGGTCTCCTCCTCAGAATCAGTACACTTGTAGCCCTGCTTAGCCATCCAGGCAGCCTCGGGGGTGATGTGCTTCTCAGATCCGCTAGACGCATCCTCGTCGCACGCCCTCAAGATCCTCTTGTTGCGACGGCGACTCTCCTTCTGAGCAACATGGGCCTTGTACTGACCCTGGGTATGCATGCAGAACAACCTCTTCATCTTGATCTTAAGCTTCTTCGCCCAAGAGGGCTCATCAGAGGGAGGAGTGTAACCAACAGAACGGTCCTCAACAGCTTCTTCCTCCTCAATCTCCTCCTCATCCACAACCATCTTGGCAGCCTCAGCACCAGTGGTGGTGTTAGCCCATTGGCTCTTGATGCGGAGCTTGATGGGCTCATGACGAATCCAGCCTGGGGCTTCAAACTCATCATGGGGATAGAGCTTCTCCCAAGTCTTGGAGATCAAGTGAAACAGGTAAGGCCCATAGATGGGGACCTTACGGTTGAACACGGCAAACTGAAGCTCACACCACATGATATGTGATACATCAAGTGGTTGAGTCTGAACCTGACGAGCCTCCTCACAAAGGAGCATCATGTCAACAAGGTAAGCATGCACCTGGCCCATGTCACCAAAACATGGGAAGAGAGTGTTGCGGAAGAGCCGGTGCATGATGTCAAGGAAGGGGTTCAACACCCACACCTTCTTCTTGCTAGGAAGAGTCTTCAGAACAAGGAAGGGCATGAGCTTGTTCTTGTTGGTAGACTCAGGCTTGGCATGAGGGCGAACTCCAACGGGCGTGTCAAGCCCTTCATCTGGAACTTGAAGCAACTCCATGAACTCCTTCCATTTAGCAGTCATCCGTCGACCATTGGTCATCCAAGTCATGGTCCTTGCTTCACCGAAGTCGAAGTGGACCAAAGCAAAGAACTGAGCCACAATTTCTAGATCAAAGTCCATGTGAAAAGTAAGCATGTGCTCTATGAGGAACTGCTCCACCAGATCCAAGGCCTCTCCAAAGTAGCCACGGTTCTTGTCCTGCCTCATATGATGCAAGTCAATCCAGTGAACTTCCACGTAGATGTTCTTCTTGGCCTTGATCACATCTAGAAATATAAGATTTTGCTTCTTGGTCCAGAATAGATCATTGCCTCTGAAGTTAGCCCGGGGATTCACATATGGGTTGAGCTTCCTCTGAATGACGAACTCGGCCTGAGGCATCTCATCCATGCCCATGATGGGCTCCTTCTGCTTGGTGGCGGTGTGCTTGGTCCTGCGTTGGGAGGCATTGGACCCCTCTGGAGCTTCATCATGGTTGCGCAGCCGCTTTGACCCTGTGTCACGGCTGGGATTCGAGCGATGAGCATGGACACCGAGCCACCACCTAGACACAAAACACAAGAACACGCACGAAAAACAAGAAGGATCAATGCAAATGCCAAGGCCAAAGCCAAAAGAAACAAATAAGCACGAGATTTGGGCAGAAAAAGAGCTCGGGATGCATCTACGGTAGTACCGGGCCGTTGTGCCGATGTAAAAAATTACATCCTCACCAGCCGCGGTAGCACCATGCTAGGGTGGCACGGTAGTACCGCGCTTGGAGCAGAAGTAATTTTTTACTTCCGCGCTCCAAGTGGTAGTACCGCACCAAGGAGCGGAAGTACCGCTCCAAGGAGTATAAGTACCGCGCGGGGCCGGCTACGAGCGAGGGTGCGGTAGTACCGCTCCAGGAGGAGCGACATTACCGCACGGATCGAAAAACGCGACAGGAGCCATAGATCTGGATCTAGAACCTCCGCAAGTCTACATTGGTAGTACCGTTGATCAAACGGAACTATTTTGACAATCCAAAAAGCATGCTTACTACACTACCACTCTCCTACAAATCCCTCTTGCATAGATTTAGCCAAAAATCTCATGAACACCACATGCATCTCCCCAAGACCTAGAAGCACAAGAACGGAAGAAAAGGAGAGGAACTTGGGGAAAAACCTTGGTCCATGGTAAGGGGGCGAGGTGGGGAACGACCACCGGTCGGAATCCGAGGAGAGCGGCCGGAGACGGAGATCCGGTGAGGGCCTCTGGCGCCGTTCTTGGGCAGGAGAGAGAGAGAGACGGGGTGGGGAATAGAGATGAATGGGCATGGGGGAGTTAGAACTCCCCCTGCCCCGCTCATAACCCCCACCCGCTCACGTGAGTGCGGTAGTACCGCGGGTCATCGCGGTAGTACCGCCCGGGCAGAAGTACCGCACGCTGGGCGGTAGTACCACTCTTCCAGCGGTAGTAAAAAATTACTGCCGCGATAGAAGCGGTAGTACCGTTCCCCTGGGAAGCAATTGTGCTTGCATAGAGCCACCAACCCCTGCAGTAGTACCATGACCCCAAGAAAGTGCAAGTTTCACACGAGAGGGAAACGACATTTGCAAGACACCCTTCAAGATGCCGAACAGCCAAGAAGCAAGCACAAACAACGACACAAACACAACACAGAGGAAAAAGGCACTAGACAACGAAGACCAACACACTAACCACAACTCTCAGGAAGAGAGGGCGGTGGCTGAAGCCACCTATGTATGAGTCATTTGGTATGGCACCACGAAGAATTATCCTTGGGCCCATGACCGAGACTTGTCTTTGAAGCACAAGTACCATCAGAAATGGCTAATGTGAAAGAGTTTGGTCAATTTATGCATAATGGGGGCAGGGAAAGTTCATTGAGAGAACAACACTCCCCCTATGTCCATGCCTACACCTAGACAAGATAGCATGATGAGTATGGTGGGGTGTGCAAGGGTTCAAACCACATTGCTCGAATCAATGATATTTAGCTCATGCCTTAACTCGCGAAATCTTGCTTCATCCAAAGGCTTCGTGAAAATATCTGCAAGGTTATCATGAGTGTTGACATACTTGAGCTTGATCTCCCCTCGCCTAATGTGATCCCGGATGTAGTGATACCGAATCTCAATATGCTTCATCTTGAAGTGTTGCACCGGGTTAAGAGAGATCTTGATGGCACTTTCATTATCACACCAAAGAGGCACTTCGTCACAAGTGACACCGTAACCCTTCAAAGTTTGCCTCATCCATAGGAGTTGAGCACAACAACTACCGACAGCCACATACTCCGCTTTGGTGGATGAGAGAGACACACAACTTTGCTTCTTAGAAGACCAACTCACTAAAGAGCAACCAAGCAATTGGCACCCTCCGGAGGTGTACTTCCTATCCACTTTGTCTCCCACCCAATCTGAATCTGTATAGCCCAAAAGATCAAAGTTTTCTCCTCTTGGGTACCATAAGCCAAAGTTTGGGGTATGAGCCAAATATAGAAAGATTCACTTGACCGCCACAAAGTGGCTTTCCTTAGGTGCGGCTTGAAACTGTGCACAAATTCCCACACTCAACATGATATCCGGTCTAGATTCACAAAGGTAAAGCAAGGAGCCAATCATGGAGCGATATACATTTTGATCCACCGCTTTACCATTGGGATCAATGTCAAGTTGGCATTTGACGGGCATTGGAGTAGAGGCCGGCTGGACATCACTTAGCTTGAATCTCTTGAGCATGTCTTGAGTGTATTTGGCTTGGTTGATGAAGTTTCCTTCTCTTCTTTGCTTGATTTCGAACCCGGGAAAGAACTTCAACTCTCCCATCATAGACATCTTGAACTTTGAGGTCATGAGAGCGGCAAATTCTTCATTGAAAGCTTTGTTAGGGGAACCAAAAATAATATCATCAACATATAGTTGGCACACAAACAACTCCCCTTTGACCTTCTTAGTAAAAAGAGTGGGGTCGATTTTCCCGATTTCAAACCCACGATATTGTAACAACTCCGTAAGATGCTCATACCACGCACATGGGGCTTGTTTAAGGCCATAGAGCGCCTTGTGGGGTTGGTACACATGATCGGGGAAATAGGGATCCTCGAACCACGGGGGTTGTTTCACATATACCAACTCATTAATGGGACCATTTAGAAAAGCACTCTTCACATCCATTTGTTCCAACTTGAAATTATGATGAGAAGCATAGGCAATTAACAAACGAATAGATTCAAGGCGAGCAACAGGGGCAAAGGTTTCACCATAGTCGATACCCTTGACTTGGGAGTAGCTTTGTGCCACCAAACGAGCCTTGTTACGAACAATGATCCCATGAGCATCTTGCTTGTTCTTGAATATCCACTTGGTTCCAATGACATTATGATTCCCGGTCGGCCTTGGCACTAGTTTCCACACTTGGTTGTGCTCGAAGTTGTTGAGTTCTTCATGCATGGCATTGAGCCAATCCGGATCCTCGAGCGCCTCATAGACCTTTTGGGGTTCGACACAAGAAACAAACACGTGATGTTCACAATAGTTTGCTAATTGTCTACGAGTGCTTACCCCCTTTTAGGCTTCCAACCACATTCTCCATGAGATGGCCTTTGGTAGTCATCTTGGAAGCGAACTTCCGGCACGATGCTCTAATTCCTCCTCGGATGTGAAATGGGGAGGGGTAACTTGATCATCTTGAGCGTCGTCTTGAGCTTGTTCTTGATCTTGAGCTTGCTCTTGATCTTGAACTTGCTCGAAAGGGAGAACTTGACCTTGGGCATTGCTTGGTGGTTTACCACCATCTTGAGGTTGATCTTGCCCTTGATCTTGTTCACGAGGTTGAGGGACTTCACTTTGTTCTTCGGAAGCAGGTGGGTCTTGGGTTGGTGATGGCTCCACTTGAGTGGAGCATTGTCCTTCTCCTTCGGCCACAAGGGGTTCCTCAATGGGTAGGATATGACCAACACCCATTCTTCTTATGGCTTGGGGAGGAATTTCATCACCTACATCACAAGTACCACTTTGCTCCACTTGGGAGCCGTTATTCTCGTCAAACTCCACGTTACATGTCTCCTCAATGAGTCCGGTGGACTTGTTGAGGACACGGTAAGCATGAGAGTTTGTAGAATAACCAACAAATATGCCCTCATGAGCTCTAGCCTCAAATTTAGACAAATGAACACCTTTCTTGAGAATGAAACACTTACACCCGAACACCCGGAAGTACTTGAGGTTGGGCTTGTTACCGATAAGTATTTCATAAGGAGTCTTGTTCAAGCCTTTGTGGAGATAGAGCCGATTGGATGCATGACATGCTGTGTTGATGGCTTCGGCCCAAAAGTTGTATGGAGACTTGAACTCCGCCATCATGGTCCTTGACGCATCCATCAATGTCTGGTTCTTCCTCTCCGCGACACCATTTTGTTGAGGGGTGTATGGTGCAGAATATTGATGCTTGATCTCCTCATCACTAAGAAACTCATCTAAGGTGTAGTTCTTGAACTCGGTGCCATTGTCACTCCTTATTGTCAAGATCTTTGCATCATGTTGACGTTGAGCTTCATTTGCAAAGTCGATGACGGTTTGTTGAGTCTCATTCTTCCTCTTGAAGAAATTACCCAAGTGTATCTTGAATAATCATCCACAATCACCAAGCAATACTTTCTACCCCCAAGACTATCAAAGGATGGACGCCCAAAGAGATCCATGTGAAGGAGCTCCAAGGGTCTCTTCGAGTAGATGATAGTTGTGGGAGGGTGAGCCTTCTCATGAAGCTTTCCTTCGATACAAGCACTGCAAGCACGATCTTTGGCAAAACTAACATTTGTTAGTCCACGGACATGGTCCCCCTTGAGAAGACTTTGCAAAGATCTCATATTGACGTGGGCTAAACGGCAATGCCAAAGCCATCCCACATCAAATTTAGCCATTAGGCATGTCGCGGTCTTAGTGGGTCGCTCCGAAAAGTTAATCACATAAAGACCATTCTCGACATGCCCAACAAAGGCTACTTTAAGAGTCTTGATCCACAAGAGGGCCACGGTATCAATATCAAAGAAAGTGGCAAAGCCCATGAGTGAAAGTTGACGAACGGAAAGTAGATTGTAAGCAAGGGACTCAACATGCATGACTTTCTCGATCGTGTGATCATGAGAAATGACAACTTTGCCAAGACCCAATACCTTAGAAGACAAGGCATCACCCCAATTGACGTTGGTGGGCATAGATGGAATCTTGTGCATGTCCATCAACAAGTCCTTGCTTCCGGTCATATGATTTGTGGCTCCACTATCGAGCAACCATGACCCCCCCACCAGAAGAAAACACCTACAAAAGATCAATGCTTGGTTTTAGGTACCCATTTTGTAATGGGTCCTTTTATGTTAGTAACAATGGTCTTAGGAACCCAAATAGACCATTCAATGTACTCATAAGGAGAACCAACAAATTTAGCATAAACATGCCCATCACTAGCACGGCACAACACATAAGAAGGGTTAAAGTCGCCGGCTTTGTTGGAAGGGGTGGCATTGCCCTTTTTTACATCACCACCCTTCACATTGTTCTTCTTCTCCTTTGGAGCACCCTCTCCCTCCTTCACAAAAGTTTGCTGGAGAGGGGGAGGTCGTTTGGTCTTGTCGTTCTTCTTCTTGTTCTTGGAATTGGGTGCAAACCCAACTCCCTCTTTGGCCACAACTTCCTTTTGATTGCTCAAAAGGTCATTGAGGTTCATCTCACCTTGTATGCACGTCAAAAGCCCTCTCTCAAGTTGTTCTTTCAACTTGGCATTCTCCTCCACAATATGCTCATGCTCACAACATGGGTTAGTAGCATTTTTATTATCAATTAATACCATATGAGAAGGTGGTTTTCTCCTTGGTTAGCTCCACTTGGAGTTGATCATGAGACTCCTTGAGGCTAGCGTGAGCACCCTTCAAGACCTTGTGAGCCTTGTCGAGTATATCAAACTCCTCCTTGAGTCTAGCATGGTCAAACCCAAGTTTAGCCTTCTCGGAGTTTAGCACACGAGATACAACAAGAGCATGATCAAGATCTTTCTTTAATTTAGCATGGTCATCGTTGTGTGACTCCTCAAGAGCCAAACGATGCACACGCTCTTCCTCAAGAGCATTAGAAAGATCTGATATCTCATCGGCATAGTCACGACTATGACCTTCCATCTTAGAGATGGTTTCCTCATGAGCCTCGATCATGTCATTGGCTTCACCAAGTTGTTCCAAGAGAGCAATGAAGTGCTTCTTGGATTTTCCCTTGAGCTTACTCATAAGACTCAAATTCATTTACCTTAGACCCCTCACTTTCATCAATGCAATCCGTCAAGGAGGGAGTATTAATGATGGTGGTTTTGATGTTGGGGGTTACCTTGTTGGTGGCTTTAGCCATGAGGCACTTGGCGGTGATGTTCTCGTTGGGTGAGTCGAAGAGGGATATCCGTGGAGTTGTGGCAATGGCAATGGAGGCCATGGCCACGGCTTCACTATGTTCATCATCATCATCATCATCCTCATGGTATTCTTCTTGAACCACCAACCCTCTAGTTGGAGTCTTCTTGGTGAAGTTGTTCTTGTTGGGGAAAGACTTGGCTTTGTCTTTTCGGATGAGCTTTCCACTATTGTCTTCCCTCTTCCCGTAAGGGCACTCCGCAACAAAATGGCTCACATTGCCACAATTGTAACATATTCTCACACGTTGCTTGCCCTTGAAGCTACTTGAGTTATCCTTGTTGAAGCTTGGCCTTGAGTTCTTCTTGCTCCAAAATTGCCTTGAAGCAAGAGCCATGTGTTCATGATAATCATACTTAGTATCTTTGGGGTTGCTCTCATCTTCTTCCTCATCATCCTCTTCTTCCACACTAACCTTGGCCTTCAAGGCGAGGTTGGGCTTCTTTGCTCTTTAAGAACATAACACCACATTGTCGGCGGTCTTGTCCAAGATGCTCATAGCCACAAACTCATCCAACACTTCACTTGAGGACAAGGTGTGAAAGTCCGGCCTTTGACGAATCACGGAGGACATGGCCTTGTGGTAAGGCATCATGGCCTTGAGAAATTTGCGCTTGATCCAATTGTCATTCGTATCCTTGCTCCCATGATCTCGGATTGAGACCGTGAGAGTAGTTAATCTCCAATAGAGCTCACGAGGTTCTTCATCTTCTTTCATGGCAAACTCATCTGCTTCATCTTGCACTACTTCATAGTTGGAGCGTTGAATGCTAGCGCTTCCCCTGTAGAGAGAAACAACATGCCGCCATGCATCCTTGGACATGGTGAAGGGTCGGAGATGAGCAAGGTCTTTGGGTGGAATTGCATCTTGCATGATGAAGAGAGCATTCTCATTGAGTTGATTATCCGCGGCTTCTCGAGGAGTGAAGTTGCTTCGGTCATGCGGATAGAAACCTTCTTCAATGATTCTCCAAAGGTTAGTATTAACATGGTCCAAATGCCTCTTAAAGCGATAAACCCAAGAATCAAAGTCCTCATTTTTGACAATCTTAGGGGGAGGACCAACATGATTCAAATGGGTGGAAGGAATCGGTCCACCATAAGCAAGTGGAGGTTCCACAAGGGAAAAGATGCCATTGCCATTTTACCACTAGTAGAAGGAGCTTTTTCACTAGTAGCTTCCCCCTTGTCAGAGTTAGCATCCGTCACCTTGTCAGTGGGATCACCCACTTTCATCAGCGCGGTAGATAGTTTAAGCCCTTCTAAGAATTTATTAAACATGCTTTCAACCTCGGTCGTCATGGAGGTTTTCAATGTGTCCAAAACCGCATTGAATTCCTCATGAGAGACCGCGGTTCCCCCATCGGCCATAGACGAGACTGGATTCACACCGGAGTGCTCCTCCCCACCGTCTATGGTGTCAACCATACTCTTCGGACGACAAAGTCCTTAATAAAGAGACGAGGCTCTGATACCAATTGAAAGGATCGATATAGTTGACTAGAGGGGGGGTGAATAGGCAACTAACAATTTTTAGCTTTTCTTTACCAAATTAAACTTTGCATCAAAGTAGGTTGTCTAGATATGCAACTAGGTGAGCAACCTATATGATGCAACAACAATAAGCACACAAGCAAGCAAGGGAAAGACCATAACAAAACTTGCACAAGTAAAGGTAATAGATAACCAAGAGTGGAACCGATGAAGACGAGGATGTGTTACCGAAGTTCCTTCCCATTGAGGGGAAGTACGTCTCCGTTGGAGCGGTGTGGAGGCACAATGCTCCCCAAGAAGCCACTAGGGACACTGTATTCTCCTCACGCCATCACACAATGTGAGATGTCGTGATTCCACTATTGGTGCCCTTGGAGGCGGCAACCGAACCTTATGCCTGGTGTTTTGTTCCACTCTTGCCGCCCTAGTTTCCGTCATATCGGTATTATGTTCCCGGATTTTGTGTCCTTAACGCGGTTGGGTGATTTATGGGACCCCCTTGACAGTTCGCTTTGAATAAAACTCCTCCAGCAAAGCCCAATCTTGGTTTTACCATTTGCCTCACCACCACCTATACCTTTCCCTTGGGTCGGCCAACCCGAGGGTCATCTTTATTTTAGCCCCCCGGCCAGTGCTTCTCCAAGTGCTGGTCCAAACTGAGCGATGTCCGGCGCCCCCTAGGCAACCAGGGTCTATGCCAACCCAACGTCTTGCTCATCCGGTGTGCCCTGAGAATGAGATATGTGCAGCTCCTATCGGGATTTGTCGGCACATCCGGGCGGCTTTGCTGGTCTTGTTTTACCATTGTCGAAATGTCTTGTAAACCGGGATTCCGAGACTGATCGGGTCTTCCTGGGAGAAGGTATATCCTTCGTTGACCGTGAGAGCTTGTGATGGGATAAGTTGGGACACCCCTGCAGGGTATAAACTTTCGAAAGCCGTGCCCGTGGTTATGTGGCAGATGGGAATTTGTTAATGTCCGGTTGTAGATAACTTGACACCAGATACGAATTAAAACGCATCAACCACGTGTGTAGCCGTGATGGTCTATTCTCGGCGGAGTCCAGGAAGTGAATACGGTTTTGGATTATGTTTAACGTAAGTAGGAGTTTAGGATTACCTCTTGATCATTACTAGTTGACGACCGTTCCTTTGCTTCTCTTCTCTCTCTTATTTGCGTATGTTAGCCACCATATATGCTTAGTCGCTGCTGCAACCTCACCACTTTACCCCTTCCTTACCCATTAAGCTTTTCTAGTCTTGATACCCATGGTAATGGGATTGCTGAGTCCTCGTGGCTCACAGATTACTACAACAACAGTTGCAGGTACAAGTTTTGCGATGATCATGATGTGAGAGCGATGTTTGCTTGTTTTGGAGTTCTTCTTCTGCTTCTTCTTCGATCAGGGGATAGGTTCCAGGTCGGCAACCTGGGCTAGCAGGGTGGATGTCGTTTGAGTTTCTGTTTGTGTTTCATCCATAGTCGGATGGTGCTCTTATGTAAGATGATGATGTATTCTTGGGGCGTTAGTATGCCTTTTGTATGTGTCCCCATCTACTATGTAATGTTGATGTAATGATATCCACCTTGCAAAAGCGTGTCAATATGCGGTTCTATCCTTGGTGGGACCTTCGAGTCTCTTTAGGATAGTATCGCATATTGGGCGTGACAAGTTGGTATCAGAGCCTCGATCGACCATAGGAGCCCCCTTGATTCATCGTGTAGTTTGGGCCGTTGTTGAGTCTAGAAGAAAACTGTTTTCGGAGTCTAGTTATATCGGAGAGTAGGAATTCTTTTTACTCCTCAGCCCCTTCGTCGCTCTGGTGAGGAATCTTGACGTAGGTGTTTTGAATTACTTCTCTTCCCCTTCAAATTTTTCTTTAGTATCACGCAGTTGGTTTTCCGGTCGTTGGTTCTCAGCTCTTTTCATCCGGTGCATTTCCCGTCAAGTTGACTCGAGCCTCTTCATCCTTGAGTTCAATCCTCAGTTGTTGTTTTTTCCCCACCCACCCACCCTTTTTATTCTCGGAGCCGGAGTCCGTAATCGAGTATCCACCCTACTCGTGCGAAGTCTTTGCTTTCTTTCCTCAATGATTTCAAACGGTGTTTTCTCTTCAAGATATTCGTCGGTTTTCCCCTTCCAAGTTACCTTTGTTTTCCCGCCCTCCCACCCTCTTCTTCCTGGAGCCTGAGTCTGTTTCGAGCATCAATTTCATTCGTACGGAGCCTTTTCAATCTTCCCTCAATTATTTCAACCGGTCAATTCTCGTCTCGTTCATCATTCTTCATCCCTTTCTTTTTCCGGTGCACTCAATTCAAGTTTTTCGGGTTGATCATATTCTTTTCCTTGGATCAAGTGTTCTCCTTGCTCATTTACCTGTCGCCATTCAATCATTCTGGAGTTCGGAAGACATCTCTGGAGATTCGTCGGTGTTCCAATTAAGTCGAGGTTGTCACCTCATTCAAATATTTCAATTGTTCCGGTGCATCATCTATCTATTCAACATCCCTTTCCAACGGTGTTTTTCTCTCCAGTGGGCCCTAACCCACAGGTCTTTTCCTAGGATCTTACCTGACTCTTCTAAGCCTCCGGGAGTTATTCTCAAATTCTTTTCAAGTGTGATGTGAGAGTGGATTTCATCAGTCAGATGCCATCTCCAAGATCGCTTACCCTTCCTCTTTTTTTCATTCTCCCGGAGTATCTCAGTAATTTTGGTGGTGTTTCTCGTCATCATTTGAAGATCGAAGAAGAGTTTTTCCTCTAAATCTCGTCTGTTCTCTCGAAGTTCCGTGGTGCTAGCTTGATGTTATCCTCTCAAATTGTTTCTCAGTCGTGCAAATTCTTTTCATCCATCCGGAGCATTTCAGGAGTTGCTTTCTCTCTAGATCATCCGGAGGCCATCTTTTTGGAATATTTCTTTGCTCTAAGTTGTCAAATTCGTTCTCCAATTATTCTATATCCGTGCCCCTTCGCTCGTCTCAATATTCTTCCGGTGCTTTGTTCATGTATTCTCCAATCAGTTCGCGATCTCTACATTCTCGCCTCTCTAAATCCCCTCTAGCATTTTGGTTCTTCTAATTCTTCCGGGTGATTCATACTCTTTCATCAGTCATTTTCGAATTATTACGGTGGTTCGTTCAAGATTCTTTCCTTGATTATCATTTTAATCCATTCGTTCTTTCCAATCCTACCGGTGGTTCATGAAGACTTTCTCAAGTTTTGTGTTATACCCCCCCCCCCTTAATCCTTTTTAGGAAGAATAAGTAGTCTGCAAAATCCATTGCTTGTCATCAATTTAATTTGATGAAGGATAAGCATACAATAAATCTTATTCTTATTTCATCCAAGTGAGTAATCCCTTCCTTCGGAGTTTGTTCTTGATGAATAAATTCTAGGTCCAAGTGTTTTCATCTTTTCTTTTCGGAGTTCTAAATTTCTCAGATATTTCGTCGGAACCTCCATCTAAATCACTGCAAGGCTTTAATCTTATTCTTTTCATCCTTCAATTCTATCTCATTGTACTTTTGTTTACTGGAGTTCTTCATGGTGGTTCTTCATGATTTAATTCATTCTTCAAGAGTTCAACAAGACTTTGTTGGAGGAATTCAAGTATCTTTTCTTCTTGCGTCTCGAAGTGAAATTAATTCTCTGTTTTCTTTTGAAGTGGAGTTTTGCATTCCTTCGTTCTTCTCAGCTATTCAGACATTGGATGTGGTATAATTTCACCTCATGTTTTGAGTTGTTTTTGATAAGTCCGCATCAAGCTTATTCTTTTGTTGTTGATTTTTCTCAACAACTCCATTCAACCCTTCCTCTAAGGACGCTATCAAATTCATTCGTCATGAAAGTTCTTGTTCTTCCATCCGTTCTTTTCATTCAACTCTTTAAATTCTTTTCGGAGGTTTTGTGTCATGTCTTCATCAAGTATCATTCCACCGTATCAAGCTCGTGTTCCATTCCTCCATGATTCAGCCGGAGTGCTGCCTAAATTATTCCATTCTTATTCCTTTCCTATCTTGTTCTAACCGGAGTGCTTTTAGAGTCTATCTTGTTTCCATGAGCATTTGATTCTCGTCATATTCGCCGTTCATCTTTTCTACCCGAGTGCTCTCGACTTTGTTCTTCTTCTCTCTTACATTCTTACTTCACCTCATCCTTTTTCTCTTCCGTCTCGTTCCTAAGATCTCGGGACGAGATCTCTTGTTAGTGGACGAGTGTTGTAAAGCCCCGGATTCGATGCGCCAGGTGTCTTCCAGTTATTCGCCGTTGTTGCCATGTCATTTTCTTGCGTGTTGTATTTTGCCATGTCATCATATGCATTGCATCTACATGTTTTTCAAAACTTGCATCCGTTCGGGTTCCGCCGGTTCTCTCTGTTGTCCGTTCCGAGCCCGGACACACTCGCACGCGCTTGCGGCACGTCTGAATATTATTTTTATAAGTGGCCGGAAAATGTTCTCCGAATGGGTTGAAAGTTGGCCTGCAGTCTTATTATAGTGTAGGTAGACCGCCTGTCAAGTTTCGTCGCATTCGGAGCTCGTTTGATAGCCCAACCGTTAAACATATAGCGCTACCGCTGCCGGTACCTTCGTCGGATGTTTTCGGTGTCTGAAAACAATGTCGGGCTGCACTTCTCTTCTCTCCCCTCAGCCCAAGCCCTTTCTTCACAGCCCACTAATCCCTCCTAGGCCCAGCCTAACACCCCTCGCATCCGGAACCGTCCGATCGAGATCGGGGGGCTCCAAAACCCCCCTAAACCCTAGCCTCGCAGTGCTCAAGGCCCGGCCCAGTGCTCCAGGCCGGCCTCGCCTGAACCCTCCTCCTCGCCGACCGGCCCACGGGCCCAAGGTGAGCGGCCTGTTGCTAAATCCCACCCTAGGCGTCTTTTTACTATCGTGCGCCTGCTCTCGTTTTTTTCTTCTAAATTTGGCCAAGTCCCTGGGATTGCACATCATTCATGCATCTTGTGGAGTGTGTATCTTTGTGCATATTGGTCCTATGAGGTTGTATGATATATCAAAATGTTCATCATGAGATGCTCTCCATTTTGTTCTATTGTTCCATGCTTGTTTGAGATCATCTTGATGCCCGTATCATCATTGCAAGAGTGCTATATGATGTTAACCTGCTGAAACTGTTATAACTTGCTGTTTTGTCTTTTTCATTGCATTTTGTGTGTGCATCCTATGAGCTTGATGTCTACATGAGTTTTGAGCTACATCATGCCATCTTTACAGTGGTGCAATCCATGTATTTTTGTGAGTCTTGTAGTGAGTGCATAGAGCTTGTTAAGTAGGTTACTTGCTGTTACTGTTTTGCTAGACTGAATCTGTTTTTATCCTGATGTTATGTTAACCTGCTTCTACAAGTCATTCTATGCATAATCTGGAGATGTTTGTTGGGGAACGTAGCAGAAATTCAAAATTTTCCTACGTGTCACCAAGATCTATCTATGGAGAAACCAGCAACAAGGGGAAGGAGAGTGCATCTACATACCCTTGTAGATCGATAAGTGGAAACGTTCAAGTGAACGGGGTTGATGGAGTCGTACTCGTCGTGATCCAAATCACCGATGATCCTAGTGCCGAACGGACGGCACCTCCGCGTTCAACACACATGCAGCCCGGTGACGTCTCCCATGCCTTGATCCAGCAAGGAGAGATGGAGAGGTTGGGGAAGACTCCGTCCAACAGCAACACGATGGCGTGGTGGTGGTGGAGGAGCATGGCAATCCTGCAGGGCTTCGCCAAGCACCGCGGGAGAGGAGGAGGACTTGGGAGAGGGGGAGGGCTGCGCCAGAACTTGGGTAAAGCTCCCATGCGCCTCCCCACTATATATAGGGGTGGAGGGGGCTGGTTTGTTGCCCTCCAAGTCCATTGGGGCGTTGGCAAAGGTGGGAGGAAAGAAATCCCATCATTTCCTTCCCCACTGATTGTTATCCCCCCTTTTTAGGGATCTTGATCTTATCCCTTCGGGATATGATCTTATTCCTTCTAAGGGGGGGATATTGGTGTGCCTTGACCAGGGGTGTGGGGCCTTGCCCCCACTACCCACATTCATGTGGGTCCCCCATGCAGGTCGGCCCCACTCCGGAACCTTCTAGAACCTTCTCGGTACAATACCGAAAAATCCCGAACATTTTCCGGTGGCCAAAATAAGACTTCCCATATATAAATATTTACCTACGGACCATTCCGGAACTCCTCGTGATGTCCGGGATCTCATCCGGGACTCCGAACAACATTCGGTAACCACATACAAACTTCCTTTATAACCCTAGCATCATTGAACCTTAAGTGTGTAGACCCTACGGGTTCGGGAACCATGTAGACATGACCTAGACGTTCTCCGGCCAATAACCAACAGCGGGATCTGGATACCCATGTTGGCTCCCACATGTTCCACGATGATCTCATCGGATGAACCACGATGTCAAGGACTCAATCAATCCCGTATACAATTCCCTTTGTCTAACGGTATTGTACTTGCCCGAGATTCGATCGTCGGTATACCGATACCTTGTTCAATCTCGTTACCGGCAAGTCTCTTTACTCGTTCCGTAACACATCATCCCGCGATCAACTCTTTGATCACATTGTGCACATTATGATGATGTCCTGCCGAGTGGGCCCAGAGATACCTCTCCGTCACACGGAGTGACAAATCCCAGTCTTGATTCGTGCCAACCCAACAGACACTTTCGGAGATACCTGTAGTGCACCTTTATAGCCACCCAGTTACATTGTGACGTTTGGTACAACCAAAGCATTCCTACGGTATCCGGGAGTTGCACAATCTCATGGTCTAAGGAAATGATACTTGACATTAGAAAAGCTCTAGCATACGAACTACACGATCTTTGTGCTAGGCTTAGGATTGGGTCTTGTCCATCACATCATTCTCCTAACGATGTGATCCTGTTATCAACGACATCCAATGTCCATGGTCAAGAAACCGTAACCATCTATTGATCAACGAGCTAGTCAATCTACTAGGGACATGGTGTTGTCTATGTACCCACACATGTATCTGAGTTTCCTATCAATACAATTATAGCATGGATAATAAACGATTATGATGAACAAGGAAATATAATAATAATAACTAATTTATTATTGCCTCTAGGGCATATTTCCAACAGTCTCCCACTTGCACTAGAGTCAATAATCTAGTTCACATCGCCATGTGATTAACACTGACATGTCACATCGCCATGTGACCAACATCCAAAGAGTTTACTAGTGTCGCTAAACTAGTTCACATCATCATGTGATTAAGACTCAATGAGTTCTTGGGTTTGATCATGTTTTGCTTGTGAGAGAGGTTTTAGTCAACGGGTCTGCAACATTCAGATCCTTATGTACTTTGCAAATCTCTAGGTCATATTGTAAATGCTGCTTCCACGCTCCACTTGGAGCTATTCCAAATGGTTGCTCCACTATACGTATCTGGTTTGCTACTCAGAGTCATTCGGATAGGTGTTAAAGCTTGCATCGACGTAACCCTTTACATCGAACTCTTTATCACCTCCATAATCGAGAAACATATCCTTACTCCTCTAAGGATAATTTTGACCGCTATCTGGTGATCCACTCCTTGATCACCTTTGTACCCTCTTGCCAGATATGCAGCAAGGCACACATCAGGTGCGGTACACAACATAGCATACTGTAGAGCCTACGTCTAAAGCATAGGGGACGACCTTCGTCCTTTTCTCTCTTTTCTGTCGTGGTTGAGCTTTAAGTCTTTAACTTCGTACCTTACAACTCAGGCAAGAACTCCTTCTTTGACTGATCCACTACTAGGAAAAGGCCTACTAATGGCGCACCTAATTTGGCCATTAATGGCGCATTAGCGGTGTGCCATTAGTACCACGCCATTAGTATATTTTACTAATGGCGCACCCCCTGGTGCGCCATTAGTATCTGATATACTAATGGCGCACCACTGATGCGCCATTAGTGTATACAGAAGTGCGCCATTAGTATGCCTCCCAGGGGCCATGTATACCCAGGTGCTCTGGCATACTAATGGCGCACGGCAGCAAGATGCGCCATTAGTAACCTCGGCATACTAATGGCGCACTCTTCAGTGATGCGCCATTAGTATGCTTTGTCATACTAATGGCGCACTGTCATGTGATGCGCCATTAGTATGAATATTAGGTTTTTTTTATTTTTTATTTTCTGTTTTTTGTACAGGTTACAAAATGTATAATTTGACAAAATATAGACAGCACACATCAACAACAGATTCATCGAATACAATAGAAGATTAGTCTTTGAATACAATTCATCATATTAGTCTCCGAATACAATTCATCATATTAGTCTCCGAATTGAAAAGATCGAACAAAGATAGAACATTATATTACAAGTCTCGAGACCGCGAGTAGCGAGTTTGTCTTCACATTACAAGTCGATATCGATCATCTAAACTACCATCACATAAAAGAGAGTTGCGGTCATCACGATGAGCATCATCACGATGAAACTCGTCTTCATCCGGTTCCTCCAACGCTCCCTCCCCTCTCCCTCTAGATAGCGGGCGTATCTAGATTCGGCCTCGGCCCTAATGGTGTACCCTTTGTAACTGTTACCGCTGAATCGGTGAACCTGTCTCCGACACTCCTCCCAATCGTCGTAGACTCCGGGAACCTTACCCTTGTACACGACATACATCGGCATCGCTATGCACTAGCCAAACGAAACGTTAGTACCAATTCACAGATAATACATAAGCAATATATAAGTATGCAACAGAACGATCGGAAGAGAAAAGCAAGACATTAATAGCATCGATTACATCTAAGTTGAACGACTCTCGAAACCAAAGAGACATACTACAAGTTTATTAAAGTTTAATTACAACATGAGCCAATCGATGTTTCAGAACTAGACACAGCATCACTGCTTTCGACTCGACTCAAGGGACCGAAGCGTGGATGAAGCCGCCGTCTATCGTGGGAGTCATGAAAGAACGGGCGTTGTCAGCCTGCATTTGTAGCATTGTGTCGATGTCACTGTTGGACGGTTGATTTTTGAGGTAGAACTGCCCCGAGGTACGAAGGACATCTTGATGGATGATTTCCGCAAACTCTGACTGGATGCGAAAGAATTCTTGTCTGATGTCCGCGTCCTGGATTGCCGACACGCTCGCGGCCCAATCTTTGAGTCTACTCGGTAGCAGAAGTTGATGATGGTCCCGTACGATCGCCCGCATGTGATGGATGGCGTAGTAGGCACCCTTCTGACCGCCAGGCGGCTGCTTGACGCAGCAGAATGTCGTATCGTGGGAGAACACGTGCTTGCCGTACTTACGAATAGGCCTAGTGAAGGTGCCTCCAGATTTGACGTAGCCGGGGAGAACATCATCAAGAACCTTCTTGACATTTGTGTAGTCTACGTTCGACTGACGGTCCGGGTCGAAATACGTGGCCATGGAATATTTGGGGCTTAGTAGGATGAGCGTGCAATGTGTGTCACTGCAGAAAACACGGAATGTTAAAAGAAAAACGATCAAAATCTAAGAATTCATATGTTACGGGGCGGTTGAGGGGAGGACTTACTCGGGAAAGTAAGGCACGAGGAAGTTATCCTTATCTTGGTTTGCCAGAATGACGCCTTCGAGGTAAGAACTCGCGACTTGCCGGTCCCCAGCGCTGCCCAAGATCTTGGCACGCATGTAGAAGGGGTCGACTATCACGATGTCTGGGGTCTTGTCGCGAATGATCCGCATCTCCATACTCAGCGAAAATAGCCGAACAAAGGTGTAGTGCAGCGGATGAAGGTTCAACATAGCGTGGATGTCATCAAACCGCAGGACGATCATACCCCCGATGGAGTTATCCACAAAGCCCTTGCCCTCTGGCACCTTGGCCGCGAAAACCGGGTATGCCACATCCTTCTCTCTGAGACGCCGCTTCTCCAAAGAAAGAACACTGTCATGCAGACTCCGCATAGCACCGGTTGCAGCATTGAGCATATTTGTCGGTAGCATCGCCCTACCCGCCACATGCACCCTCCTCGAGATATCCTCAGGTGAAGGTGGCCCGTCCTGAGCACGGATCGTACTCGGTGCCGGCTGGCTCGCACCCTTGTTAGTCTTTCTTTTGCGTGCCTTCTTCTTCTCCTGTAATGGGACCGAGTTCTGCTCACAGACCGCCTTCTTGAGTGTATTTGGGCTGATAATATTTCGCACCTCGCCTATCTGAGGCTCGGTGGAGTCGGCAGCTGGAGGCGTCTCCTGAGAGCTGAACGGCAGACGACGCCTGTTGCAACTTGGCTTCTCCGCGGTACTAGCTAGATCGCGCACGTCTTTTGTTGGGTTGGGTTCTTGAGAAGGAGCCCCCATGAAGTCGCCATCGTACCCATGTTCGGAAAAGTACTGATCGACGTTGCCAAATGTATCGTCGTCGTAGTCGTTCTGATCCTGTGCCATATGCATGTTTGGATCCAGTGGCATAGGGATGTCCGGCACCGTTGCGGCGGTCTTGCCATGGGGCCGACTTGGCGCCGGCACGACTGGCGGTGTTGTCTTTGGGGTGGTGTCCCCCGCCCCCAAACAAATCTGGCTCTTCGGCCAAAGCAGGGGCCAGCTCAGGCAGGCGCTGAGGGTCATCACATCATCATCGTCGGCCCCGACGGGTCGAATCGGAGGTAACAACTCGCCGCAGCCTGGCAGCACCCGAACCAGTTGAACCCTAAACAAGTTGGGTGGCATCTGGGTACCGTGGAATAAGGGGTTGCCCGGTTGAACGATTTTTCCCTTGGCGACATCGACCAACTTGTTGTTCACGAAGTGCAGGAGAGTGCACGGAACGTCGGCGGCGCCCTGCGAAAACATGTAGGGCGTCAGGGATGCCTAGTCAAAGGCAAGGAGATGAAGTCCTCGGCCGAGAGAGGCTTAATTAGTTACCGTGATGATGGCGTCGAGCTCGGCTAATGTTGAGGCACCGCCAACGGCGGGCATGCAGTTGACGGAGGGGCCGCTTGCTGTAGAGGTGCCGGCCGGCGTACACCCGGGTGCATTAAGCTCCCGTGCCGGCGTCGGAGACACCAATGCCGCCTCCACCGGAGACACCAATGGCCCCTCCATCGCATTCTGCGAGTTGCTGGCCGTGAAGCTAGGAATCGGGGGCGGCCCCTGTTGGCCGCCCGCAATCCACGCACTCAACCCCTGGATCAAGGTAGGCACAATGGCGGTGATCGTCACTCCGAGTCGTTGTTCCACTTGCTCTTGGACAATCTCCGGAATCCGCGCTACATGTGCCTTGAGTTCTTGAACCTCGCGTGCCTGGCTTTCCGAGCTGGTCTTTTTCTCCTTCCGCACACCAGCGGTATAGTATGACCCCCATTTTGTGGACAAGCATTTGCCGGCCACACGACCAGCTGACGTCGGCTTACTGAGCTTATCCTTGTTCTTCATTACATTCAATGCCCTATTTAGAGTGGTGTCCCAAGGGTTCCTCGTAGTCGACCCCGCGCTACTGCTTTCAGTCGCCTACGGAAGGAATGTGAACCATTTAGAAATTTGGCTTCATTAATTAGAATGCAACCATATGGAGCTAATTACGAGGGGGTGTATTCCTTACCAGAACAAGCTCAAGCGCCCTGGTCTTCGGATCCGTGGTAAGCTCCTTTGTTATCGGGTCCTCCTTGTACCGGGCCCTGACATAGTTCCTAGTCTGCTTGTTACCGCTGTATTTCTCGAAGCGGGGCGGTAGGCCTTGCTTGGCACGCTCCGCGTCCTCCTTGTCCCATATAGGCTCCGCCACTCTGTAACCGCCGGGACCGAGTTTGTGTTCCCCTAAGTTCAGCTCCCGCATTTCTTTCCCCCACTGACTTGATTGGGAGTTTGCGGTGCTCGAGCAATTGATCTTGAAGTCGTTGTAGTCATCTTCGGTGATCTAAGGATTTTTCTCCTTCATCTTCTCATAACTCTCACCTTTCTCGATCATTCTCTTCACATTTCTTTTCCAAGTAGACAGGGCCTTGCTCATCTTCGTGAGGGCAGCATTGTTCACTTTATTCCCTTTGAGGCTTGTGTTTTCAAAAGCAGCGGGGAACTTGTATCGTTCGTGCAGCTTCATGAAGAGGAGGTTGCGCAAATTCCCTCGGTCAAGATGCCTCAGGTTCTCGGTGTTAATCGAGACGATGCTCCAGAGAATGCACCCGAGCTGAAGCGAGTACCCCTTGACTATTCGTTCGGGCGCCGTTGGATTCCCGTCGGAGTCCACTTCAGTAACTTCCTCCTTGAGGGTGCGGAGCACGGTCGGGCGCCGGTCCTTCCGTTGCCTCTTCTGTTGGCTGCCATCTGTGCGTGCACCGCCATCATCAGTGGTGGCATCCTTGGCGGCACCATCAGTGGTGGCATCAGTGGGGTCATCCTCGGCGGTACCATCAGTGGTCTCAGGATCGGTGGGGAAGGCGGCGTCCTCATACAAGTGAGGTTGTTCCTCCATCTCTCGGGACAGCTCCCAGAATGCCTTGCCGCCCGAACCCCCGGCCTCATCGTTCTGGGCCATGTTTCTCTCTAAATAGAAACAAAGTTTGGTCAAAAAGTTGGTTATTGTCAACGAACAAGATCATGGTCTCATCATTTAGGGTTTGTCGACACCGAGGCATCCTAAAATCTAAGCTTTTATCATTGAGGGTTTTTCGACACCGAGGCACGCCTATGGTTTAATGCAGCTAGAATAAAGGGGCACTTGATCCTACTTAATTAACTACTAAGATACCCCGGCCCATGCATTAGTCACAAGTACCCCATATGTCCTATTTTTAGCAAAGTCATGCTAAAATTCACGGAAAATTTCAGCATGACCTTTGCTGAAAATAGGACATATGGAGTACCCGAATTTGCCGAAACGGAAGTTAATCGACATTCCAGCAAACTCAAGGGCCTCTCGGGTGGACAAGGCAAAAAAGGCCTCCATCACAACATGGAAAATTATATATCAGCAAACTCAATGGCTTTTGCTTTTGCTTTTCAGTGCCAAATTGTAGCTAGTACCAGCAAATTAACATCTAGCAGCAATCTTCCTAGTCTAAGCATCATCTGACCTGGTAACTGTACCAGTTTGGTTCAATTAAAAAAAAGACCTGGTAACTGTACCAGCTACCACATTGTTCACGGAAAGCTACCAAACTGTTTCTGTATCAAAACAACATGGTAGCTGTAAATGTGGCAAAGAAGCACAATAAATCTGATAAGTTGGTATACAGCTTCAGGTTCCATACAAAGTCAAATGCCAATGGGCAAAAAAAGTAAGTAGCTAGTTAATTGCCTTATTTTCAGTGTAACAAAAATTATGGGAAAATTTACACTGTTATTAGGGGAAGTTTTATACTGTAATTACATATAAGAAGCATCAGAGCTACACTGAAAATTGCTGAGCTTACACTAAAATACATCTGCACTGCAGGGCTTGTACACACAAATTCAGTTAGATGATCTAACACTAACAAAATAAAGGAAACACCTACTGAACCAATACAGAGATATGAAAGCACAAGTTACTAGCATTTGCCTAAAAACTACATAACTAGGATATGAAAGCACAAGTTACTAGCATTTTCCTAAAAACTACATAACTAGTGGACCAACTCTCTGTCTGTAACAAGAACTATAGATCATGGGTGCTCGGGGGAAAGTAGCACAAACAGACAATGCAAACAACCAATCAACTAGTGAAGCCAATCAAGAACCTAGAGATATAGCTAGCAAACTGAGAAGCACATGCAGAGCAAGAGCAGAGCAGAGCAAAAGAACAAAGCATCAACTTTGTCAAGTGTATGAAATTGCTTAGGTTCAACAGAAAACAAAAATGCCCTGTCAATTTTCAATGCCCTGTTTAATTGACCAAACAAGTGTTTTTATAGGCATAATACAGCAGCACAGTACTCCTAGTGATTCTTGGTGAACTGTGGAAGATTAAAGTACCAAATACTAACCATTTCAATAAATATTAAAATGGCCAAAAAAGGCATCATTTGATGAAGCAAACTTGAAGCAGTAGATTAACCAAAAATAAGCTTAACCCTTCAGATACTAACCATTTTATCTAGTGTATAGTTTCTTTGTTTCAGATAGAACCAAGTTTTATCTAGTAGATTAACCAAGTTTCAGATATTAACCAAGGATCTTCCCTTGCAGAAATTGCACATGCCATTCAGAAAGAAAAAGCATTCTGAAGTAGAGTTCAGAAAAAAATTTGTCATCTTCAACTAACGTCTCAGCGACTTCTACTGTTTTTATTTTTTGAATTCTGGACTTCTACTGTTCTATTATGTTGGGCTGCACGATGCCATACATTCCTCTATGCACTTCTAAACTTGTAAGATGTAACCTTTCTAGTACACTACAGAAAGAACAACATGGACGTCTCATGACAGTCGGGAGGAGACTTGGAGTCAAACTACCGCTAGCTTGCTCAACTCCCTATGTACCGACCTCCACGTACAACAGGTGGTTGCGTGCAAATTCTACCTACTCTTGGAAACATATAGAGTCACAGGGCGTTCCTTTCTTGTTTCTATTCAAGAACCTTGAGAGGAAAAGACAACAAGTTGATGATTATTATCAGCAAAGACTAGCCAAGACAAACAACACTATAACTGACTGTTTTGGTTGCATTTGGTTTTTCTAGATGTACAATATCTAAAACTAATGAACCAGGAAGAAAAATGTGAAAAATTGTGAGAGGGGGAGAGGGGGAGAGGAGGAGAGGAGGAGGGGGAGCTCACGGGGGCAGGAGGAGGGTTGGTAGCACCACATTTTCTTGTACAGTTAACCAATTTTCTTGTCGGTTCGAGAGCTGGTAGCACCACATTGATGTGTTTATGCCAGCTAGAGCAGAACTAGTCGTCCTCACAACAGAACATTTGACAGGGCAACAGCAACAGAACTAGTCGTCCTCACAACTAAAATAAACAGGGCAGCAACAACCAGCCATCATGCCTAACTGCCTACCCAATTCCCATTTCAATTTGCACTTGACCAAACCATGTCCATCGTGCCTAACAAGCAGCAACCTATTCATACAAGTCGGGTGAAACATGCATATGCTAATCAAACATGAAGGAAGGGCATACATATATGATTATTAACCAATCCGAGAGACTTTGCGGGTTTTCTGAACCAAACCAAGTGCAAGTAGCGCTAGATTTTAGCCTTTCGCATCATCACCACTACGAATTCCACAACAGCCCTGACTAATTAACCGCATGATCGTAGAAAAGGAGAAAAAAATCCCCACCCAGTTCGTCGAACAGAGCAGAGCACAAAAATCCCCTCCAGTGAATTTTACCACGATCTACTACTTGGGGCCGCGAATTCGCAGGACTGTAGGAGCATGGAATGGATAATAAGGAGGCGCATACCTAGAGGAAGAGACGACCACCGACGATTCTGCGAAGTTGAAGAAGAAGAAGCCGATCTGGATGGATGATGATGATCTCCTCCGTGCGCTCCGTGGATATTTGGGCTCCTGTGTGCGCTCAACAATGGTGTCGGGGCGGCGCTGGCAACGGTGGTGTGGACGGGGCGGCGCTGGTGTTAGGGCGGCGTCGAGGGCGGCGGGGCGACGGTGGTGTC
>NC_057813.1:371913128-371913732 GCF_018294505.1 Triticum aestivum
CGCTGGCGACGGTGGTGTGGATGGGGCGGCGCTGGTGTCGGGGCGGCGTCGAGGGCGGCGGGGCGACGGTGGTGTCGGGGCGGCGCTGGCGATGATGGTGTGGACGGGGCGGCGCTAGTGTCGGGGCGGCATCGAGGGCGGCGGGGCGGTGGCGTTGGGAGAGGAGAGGGGAAGGGGATCGCGGGCGTGGGCGAGGGAGAGAGAGGGGATCGATACGAAGTAGGGGCGGCACAATACTAATGGCGCACCACCCCTCGGTGCGCCATAAGTACATACATGCTAATGGCGCACCTCACCCAGGTGCGCCATTAGTATTTTTTTTACTTCTGCTCGAGCCAACAGGTTATCTACCACCTGACCTGATACACATCAAGTCTTCTCTACTAGCTCGACTGGTCAGCAGCTAGTTCTCACACCAGGAGGTCCTAGGTTGGATTCCTAGGCTCCATGATTTTTTTATGCATTTAAAATGCTGTTTGATACTTATTTGTGTTTAAATATGTTCAAACTTGTTTAAATCATAATAGTAATATTTTTTTTATAAGACAGTAATATTTTTTTAAAAAATATCATCAAACAGTAATGCATGCCAGTGGAGCGGGGG
>NC_057813.1:371913742-371941571 GCF_018294505.1 Triticum aestivum
GGGACCTTCTCTCCAGCGTAGCTCAGCTCCCAGATCTCCTCGATCCTTCCGTAGTATCTGTCCTTGTCGTTACCGGTGTAGGATTCCATCGTTACCCCGGAGTTCTGATAACCATCGCTCTTCATGTCCTTGGCCTCGGTGTAGAATGTGTAGCCGTTGATATCGTACACCTCATAGGTCATCAGGTTGTGCTCGGCGCCCTGTGACAAGGCGAATATGAGTTGTTCTTCCGCGGAAGAATCCTCATGTAAAGGGTACGACAGAAGCTTCTGCTTGAACCAACGCGTGAAACATGAGTTGTGCTCTTTGAGTATATCTCCGTCCGTCCTCTGTTGGCCTCGGTCATTGTACGTCTTCTTAATAAAGGTTTTGTGCTGTACCACCCAAGGATCGACCACGTCTATGTGTTGTAGCGCGACTAGGTTTGCTCTTTCAAAGTCGGCGAGTCGACCATCGAAGTCGACATGCATTTCGCGGCGACCCACACGGTAACCCCATCCAGCGAGCCTGCCGAGGTGCCTGTTGACGGGCAGACCAACGGGGTTCTCGATGCCCAGATAATTCGTGCAGTAGGAGATGCACTCTTCGGTCAGAAAGCCCCTGGCTATGCTTCCTTCTGGACGTGACATGTTGCGAACGTATCCTTTGATGACACCATTCATCCTTTCGAACGGCATCATGCTGTGCAGGAACGTCGGCCCGAGTTGGATGATATCCTCCACTATATGGACCAGCAGATGCACCATAACGTCGAAGAATGCGGGCGGGAAGTACATCTCAAGCTCGCATAGTATCACCACGATCTCTTCCTGTAGCCTTCTGAGTTGCCTCACGCCAATCGACTTCCGAGAGATGACGTCGAAGAAGTTGCATAGGCCAAATAGCATTTCATGGACGTGCGTGTCCATGATCCCACGGATTGCAACTGGAAGTATCTGTGTCATCAGCACGTGACAGTCGTGAGACTTCATCCCGCTGAACTTCTGCTTCGCTGGGTCTAGGTATCTGCTTATCTTCCCCGCGTAACCGTAAGGAAGTTTTACTCCTAGGAGGCAGGTGAAAAACTGCTCGATCTCCTCCTGACTTAGAGTGAAGCACGCGGGAGGGCAGTCATTTCCGGTCTTCTTGGCCTTTTTGCCTTTGCGACGACTTTCTGTGTCCTGCTTCGCCTCATCATCATCATCATCATCATCTTCATCATCATCATCATCATCATCATCATTAGCGTGAAGCTCCTGCCTGATGCCCATTGATTTCAAGTCTGCCCTTGCTTTCGGCCCATCTTTGGTCCTCTCTGGCATGTTGAGCAGGGTACCAAGCAGACTCTCGCACACGTTCTTCGTGATATGCATGACATCAAGGCTGTGAGGCACACGGTGGATCTTCCAGTACGGCAAGTCCCAGAAAACAGACCTCGTTTTCCATACCTTCAGCAGCGGCTCTGGCGCCTTTCGCTTCTTTCCCGGCTCTGGCGCCTTTTGCTTCTTTCCCGGCAGTGGGCAGTCTTTCCAATTTTTCAACAGCTTATCTATTTCCTCGCCGCTCCTCGTACACGGGCGTTTTCGGGGTTCGGTTTCACCATCGAACAGATCCTTGCGTTTCCTCCACGGGTCATCGTCGCGAAGCCACCTTCGATGTCCCATGAACACGGTTTTCGAAGACCCGGGATCTCTATCTAGCTGGCGATACGTTGTGTCATCCATGCACCTTACGCATCCAGAAAATCCGTGGACTACCTGCCCCGCGAGATATCCGTAACCGAGATAGTCGTGCACCGTCGTGAGCAGTGCGGCTCTCATAGGGAAATATTCTTTCTCTGCGGCGTCCCACGTATTGGCTGGCGTTTTCCACAGTGTGCCAAGCTCCTCTTTTAGCAGCCCCAGATACAGATTGATGTCGTTCCCTGGTTGTTTCGGCCCTTCAATTAGCATACTCATGTGAATGTACTTCCTCTTCATGCACAACCAGGGGGGAAGGTTGTACATCCACACAAACACATGCCAGGTGCTATGTGTGCTTCTCTGGCTGCCAAACAGATTGACTCCATCGGTGCTCGCGCCCAGCACGATGTTCCTTGGATCGTTCCCAAATTCCGAGTCTTCGAAGTTCAACGCTTGCCACTGGCTCGCATCCTTAGGGTGACTCAGCATCTTGTCTTTTTATCTATCTCCAGATCATTTGCGTCATCTTCTCGCTTCTTCTCCTCCCTATCCGCGTGCCAACGCAGGAGCTTTGCTACCTTAGGGTCCGCGAAATAGCGCTGCAGACGAGGAGTGATCGGAAAGTACCACACCACTTTTCGAGGAGCTTTCTTCCTATTCTTGTATCGAGTGACGCCGCACACCGGACATATGGTAGACTCCGCGTGCTCGTCCCGATAAATGATGCAATTGTTCATGCACACATGGTATTTCACGTGCGGTAAATCGAGAGGACACACGATTTTCTTCGCCTCCTCCAAACTGGTCGGGCACTTGTTCCCCTTGGGAAGACGTTCGTGCCAGAATGACATGTTCTCGTCGAAGCATGCGTCGGTCATTTTGTACCTTCATCTCCAGAGCCATGAGCGTTACTTTCAGGCGGGTATCCTCGGGCCTGCATCCTTCATACAATGGAGTAACCGCGTCTAACTCAATTGATCCATCTTGGCTTTCTCTCGGGCGGCAGCTCCGGCGTTATCCGTCTGCTTGAGAAGCAGCTCTTGAATATGAGGGTCCTGCACCCAGCCCATCGATGGTCCAGCGTCGTCTACTCCGCCGGCATCATCATCTTCATGATCATGCCCGTCGCCTGCTCCGGCATCTTCCTCATCATCATGTCTTGCATCTTCTACATGATGACTGTGTACAGCATCACCGTCGTGATCATCTCCAGGGGATTCTTTGTCTTCTCGCCCGCCCGAGCTGTGGTGGTTGTCTTGCTGCCCTTCCTCATTTCTTGCCCGGCCCCCATGGACGACTTCGTAGTCATCTTCATCACCTTGCCACCGATAGCCATCCATGAAACCACGCAAGAGCAGGTGGTCCCGCACCTGCCCGGAATCCGGGTCCGCAATAAGGCTCTTCAGCTTGCATCTTCGACACGGACATCTTATCTCCGTCTCGTTCTTTTGAAGCATCTCGGCCTTCGCGGACCTCAAAAACCTATTCACGATGCCTTCGGTCATCGTGCGGACCATGGTCGCCTGCGGGGTAGAGCAAAACGATATTTTAGAACCAAACAAAAATTTGTCATGACTTTCCCTAAAAATAGGACCAAAAAGAATGCTTAATGCCAAAATTCTCGCCGAAACGGAAATGAATCAACATTCCGGCAAAATATTGGCAACTATCGCATTTCAAATACCGGTACACCTCCAAACACAAACACATTTGCAACACCACAAACATATGCAACACCACGAACATACATAGATCTAGCTAGGCCGTAAAAAGTGCATGTGCACATTGTTGTAGGGAGAACAACATAAATATAGCTTCCCCCCTTACTTACCTATTAAAACAAGGTAATTTAACCACTTAATTTGAATGAATCTATGGTGGAAATAAGGTGAAAAAGAGGAGGCACCCGAGACAAGGAGGAGGTGGAGAGAATGAAGTGGGGAGAAAGTGAGTGTGGGTAGGAGAGGGCTGTCCAAAATATCTTGTTGCTGCCCACTTACTAATGGCGCACCAGCACTAAATGCGCCATTAGTAATCCAGGTAACTAATGGCGCACCTTCTGGCGGTGCGCCATTAGTAGTTTTGCAAAAAAAAAATACTAATGGCGCACTGATCCGTAGTGCGCCATTACTAGATTAAACTACTAATGGCGCACTTTATCCCGATGCGCCATTAGTATGTTTGGACAGGCGCACTAGTTAAATTTTTTTTAATACTAATGGCGCACCCTTTGCACCGTTCGCCATTAGTAGTTACAACTACTAATGGCGCACTACGTCCGGATGCGCCATTAGTATGTTTTGATAGGCGCACTAGTTCAAAAAAAATTTGGTACTAATGGCGCACCCTTTTCCCGGTGCGCCATTAGTAGTTATAAGTACTAATGGTGCACTTTATCTGGATGCGCCATTAGTATGTTTGGACAGGCGCGCTAGTTCAAAAAAAAATTTGATACTAATGGCGCACTCTTTGCCTGGTGCGCCATTAGTAGTTTCAACTCTAATGGCGTATCAGAAGGTGGTGCGCCATTAGTATATACCAATGGCGCACCTACTCTCTGGTGCGCCATTAGTGTCAATCCCATCTATAGCCCTTTTTCTAGTAGTGATCCATCTTGAACACCTTCAAGATCACGTCAAGGTATGTGCTCATTTGAAAGTATTATTAAGCATTTTGATCTATCTTATAGATCTTGACGCTTATTGTTCAAGTAGCCTAATCTAGGTTTTCCATTGAAAAACACTTTTCAACTAACCCTATATGCTTTCTAGAAATTCTACATCATTTCTGATCAACAATATGTTTACAACATATACTTATCAGAAACTCTATAGTGCTCCCACTCACTTCTTTGGAAATACAAGTTTCTCATAAACTTTGTATAAACCCAAAATCTTTGATCATCTTATCAAAGTGTATATTCCAACTCCGAGATGCTTACTCCAGTCCATGGAAGGATCACTGGAGCTAGCATACCTTTTAACATCCTTAGGATCGACAAAACCTTTCTGATTGTATCACATACAACCTTTCCTTACGAAAACTGGTAAGGAAACTCGTTTTGACATCCATCCGCTAGATTTCATAAATGCAGCTAATGCTAACATGATTCCGACGGACTTAAGCATCGCTACGGATGAGAAAATCTCATCGTAGTCAACTCCTTGAACTTGTGAAAAACTCTTCGCCACAAGTCGAGCTTCATAGACGGTGACATTACCGTCCACGTCCGTCTTCTTCTTAAAGATCCATTTATCTTAATGGCTTGCCGATCATCGGGCAAGTCCACCAAAGTTCATGCTTTGTTCTGAAAGATGGATCCTATCTCGGATTTCATGGCTTCTAACCATTTGTCGGAATATGGGCCCACCATCGCTTCCCCATAGCTCGTAGGTTCATTGTTGTCTAGCAACATGACCTTCAAGACAGGATTACTGTACCACTCTGAAGTGGTACGCATCCTAGTCACCCTACGAGGTACGGTAGTGACTTGATTCGAAACTTCATGATCACTATCATAAGCTTCTACTTCAATTGGTGTAGGCGCCACAAGAACAACTCCTGTGCCCTGCTACACACTAGTTGAAGTGACGGTTCAATAACCTCATCAAGTCTCCACCATCCTCCCACTCAATTCTCGAGATAAACCTTTCCTCGAGAAAGGACCCGATTCAAGAAACAATCACTATTGCTTTTGGATCTGAATTAGGAGGTATACCCAACTATTTTGGGTGTCCTATGAAGATGCATTTACCCGCTTTGGGTTCGAGCTTATCAGCCTGAAACTTTTTCACATAAGCGTCGCAGCCCCAAACTTTCAAGAAACGACAACTTAGGTTTCTCCAAACCATAGTTCAAACGGTGTCGTCTCAACGTAATTACGTGGTGCCCTATTAAAGTGAGTGCGGTTGTCTCTAATGCCTAACCCATGAACGATAGTGGTAATTCGATAAGAGACATCATGGTACGCACCATATCCAATAGAGTGCAACTATGATGTTCGGACACACCATCACACTATGGTGTTCCAGGCGGTATTAATTGTGAAACAATTTCCACAATGTCTTAATTGCATGCCAAAGCTCGTAACTCAGATACTCATCTCTATGATCATATCATAGACATTTTATCCTCTTGTCACGATGATCTTCAACTTCACTCTGAAATTACTTGAACCATTCAATAATTCAGACTTGTGTTTCATCAAGTAAATATACTCAGTATCTACTCAAACCATCTGTGAAGTAAGAACATAACGATATTCATTGCGTGCCTCAGCACTCATTGGACTGCACACATCAAAATGTGTTACTTCCAACAAGTTGCTATCTTGTTCCATCTTACTAAAAACGAGGCTTTTCCAGTCATCTTGCCCATGTGGTATAATTTGCATATCTCAAGTGATTCAAAATCAAGTGAGTCCAAACGATCCATCTGCATGGAGTTTCTTCATGCGTATACACCAATAGACATGGTTTGCATGTCTCAAACTTTTCAAAAACGAGTGAGTCCAAAGATCCATCAACATGGAGCTTCTTCATGCGTTTTATACCAATATGACTTTCATGGCAGTGCCACAAGTAAGTGGTACTATCATTACTATCTTATATCTTTTGGCATGAAAATGTGTATCACTACGATCGAGATTCAATAAACCATTCCTTTAGGTGCAAGACCATTGAAGGTATTATTCAAATAAATAGAGTAACCATTATTCTCCTTAAATGAATAACCGTTTTGCGATAGACATAATCCAATCATCTCTATGCTCAACGCAAACACCAAATGATAATTATTCAGGTTTAATATTAATCTTGATGGTAGAGGGAGCGTGCGATGTTTGATCACATCAAAGTTGGACACACTTCCAACACATATCGTCAGCTCACCTTTAGCTAGTCTCCGTTTATTCCGTAGCTCTTTTATTTCGAGTTACTAACACTTAGCAACCGAACCGGTATCTAATACCCTGGTGCTACTAGGAGTACTAGTAAAGTACACATTAACTTAATGTATATCCAATATACTTCTATCGACCTTGCCAGCCTTCTCATCTACCAAGTATCTAGGGTAATTCTGCTCCAGTGGTTGTTCCTCTTATTACAGAAGCACTTAGTCTCGGGTTTGGGTTTAACCTTGGGTTTCTTCACTAGAGCAGCAGCTGATTTGTCATTTCATGAAGTATCCCTTCTTGCCCTTGCCCTTCTTGAAACTAGTGGTTTCACCAACCATCAACAATTGATGCTCCTTCTTGATTTCTACTTTCACGGTGTCAAACATCGCGAATACCTCAAGGATCATCATATCTATCCCTGATATGTTATAGTTCATCACGAAGCTCTAGCAGCTTGGTGGCAATGACTTTGGAGAAACATCACTATCTCATCTGGAAGATCAACTCCCACTCGATTCAAGTGATTGTTGCACTCAGACAATCTGAGCACAAGCTCAACGATTGAGCTTTTCTCCCTTAGTTTGTAGGCTAGGAAAATCGCCGGAGGTCTTATACCTCTTGACGTGGGCACGAGCCTGAAATCCCAATTTCAGCCCTCGAAACATCTCATATGTTCCGCGACGTTTCGAAAATGTCTTTGGTGCCTCTACTCTAAACCATTTAACTGAACTATCATGTAGTTATCAAAACGTGTATGTCAGATGTTTGCAACATCCACAGACTACGTTCGAGGTCCAGCACACCGAGCGGTGCATTAAGGACATAAGCCTTCTACGAAGCAACAAGGACAATCCTCAGTTCACGGACCCAGTCTGCATATTTGCTACTATCAACTTTCAACTAAATTTTCTCTAGGAACATATCTAAACAGTGGAACTAAAGCGCGAGCTTACGACATAATTTGCAAAGGGTTTTTGACTATGTTCAGGATAATTAAGTTCATCTTATGAACTCCCACTCAGATAGACATCCCTCTAGTCATCTAAGTGATTACATGATCCGAGTCAACTAGGCCGTGTCCGATCATCACGTGAGATGGACTAGTCATCATCGGTGAACATCTTCATGTTGATCGTATCTACTATACGACTCATGCTCGACCTTTCGGTCTCTTGTGTTCCGAGGCCATGTCTGTACATGCTAGGCTCGTCAAGTCAACCTAAGTGTTTCGCGTGTGTAAATCTGGCTTACACCCGTTGTATGTGAATGTAAGAATCTATCACACCCGATCATCACGTGGTGCTTCGAAACGACAAACTTTCGCAATGGTGCACAGTTAGGGGGAACACTTTCTTGAAATTTTAATGAGGGGTCATCTTATTTACTACCGTCGTTCTAAGCAAATAAGATGCATAAACATGATAAACATCACATGCAATCAAATAGTGACATGATATGGCCAGTATCATATTGCTCCTTTTGATCTCCATCTTCGGGGCTCCATGATCATCATCGTCACCGGCATGACACCATGATCTCCATCATCATGATCTCCATCATTGTGTCTCCATGAAGTTGTCTCGCCAACTTATTACTTCTACTACTATGGCTACCGGTTAGCAATAAAGTAAAGTAATTACATGGCGTTGTTCAATGACACGCAGGTCATACAATAAATAAAGACAACTCCTATGGCTCCTGCCGGTTGTCATACTCATCGACATGCAAGTCGTGATTCCTATTACAAGAACATGATCAATCTCATACATCACATATCTTTCATCACATTCTTCTTGGCCATATCACATCACATAGCAAACCCTGCAAAAAAAATTTAGACGTCCTCTAGTTGTTGTTTGCATGTTTTACGTGGCTGCTATGGGTTTCTAGCAAGAACGTTTCTTACCTACGCAAAAGCCACAACTTGATATGCCAATTGCTATTTACCCTTCATTAGGACCCTTTTCATCGAACCCAATCCGACTAAAGTGGGAGAGACTGGCACCCGCTAGCCACCTTATGCAACAAGTGCATGTCAGTCGGTGGAACATGTCTCACGTAAGTGTACGTGTAAGGTCGGTCCGGGACGCTTCATCCCACAATATCGCCGAATCAAGATAAGACTAGTAACGGTAAGAATATTGAACAAAATCAACGCCCACAACTACTTTGTGTTCTACTCGTGCAAAGAATCTACGCATAGACCTAGCTCATGATGCCACTGTTGGGGAACATAGCAGAAATTGAAAATTTTCCTACGTGTCACCAAGATCTATCTATGGAGAAACCAGCAACGAGGGGAAGGAGAGTGCATCTACATACCCTTGTAGATCTATAAGCGGAAGCATTCAAGTGAACGGGGTTGATGGAGTCGTACTCATCGTGATCCAAATCACCGATGATCCTAGTGCCGAACGGACGGCACCTCCGCGTTCAACACACATGCAGCCCGGTGACGTCTCCCATGCCTTGATCCAGCAAGGAGAGAGGGAGAGGTTGGGGAAGACTCCGTCCAGCAGCAACACGACGGCGTGGTGGTGGTGGAGGAGCGTGGCAATCCTTGAGGGCTTCACCAAGCACCGCGGGAGAGGAGGAGGACTTGGGAGAGGGGGAGGCTGCGCCAGAACTTGGGTAAAGCTCCCATGCGCCTCCCCACTATATATAGGGGTGGAGGGGGCTGGTTTCTTGCCCTCCAAGTCCATTGGGGTGTTGGCAAAGGTGGGAGGAAAGAAATCCCATCATTTCCTTCCCCACTGATTGTTATCCCCCCTTTTTAGGGATCTTGATCTTATCCCTTCGGGATATGATCTTATTCCTTCTAAGGGGGGGATCTTGGTGTGCCTTGACCAGGGATGTGGGGCCTTGCCCCCACTACCAACGTTCATGTGGGTCCCCCCATGCAGGTAGGGCCCACTCCGGAACCTTCTAGAACCTTCCCGGTACAATACCGAAAAATCCCGAACATTTTCCGGTGGCCAAAATAGGACTTCCCATATATAAATCTTTACCTCCGGACCATTCCGGAACTCCTCGTGACGTCCGGGATCTCATCCGAGACTCCGAACAACATTCTGTAACCACATACAAACTTCCTTTATAACCCTAGCGTCATTGAACCTTAAGTGTGTAGACCCTACGGGTTCGGGAACCATGTAGACATGACCTAGACGTTCTCCGGCCAATAACCAACAGCGGGATCTGGATACCCATGTTGGCTTCCACATGTTCCACGATGATCTCATCGGATGAACCACGATGTCAAGGACTCAATCAATCCCGTATACAATTCCCTTTGTCTAACGGTATTGTACTTGCCCGAGATTCGATCATCGGTATACCGATACCTTGTTCAATCTCGTTACCGGCAAGTCTCTTTACTCGTTCCGTAACACATCATCCCGCGATCAACTCTTTGATCACACTGTGCACATTATGATGATGTCCTGCCGAGTGGGCCCAGAGATACCTCTCCGTCACACGGAGTGACAAATCCCAGTCTTGATTCGTGCCAACCCAACAGACACTTTTGGAGATACCTGTAGTGCACCTTTATAGCCACCCAGTTACGTTGTGACGTTTGGTACACCCAAAGCATTCCTACGGTATCCGGGAGTTGCACAATCTCATGGTCTAAGGAAATGATACTTGACATTAGAAAAGCTCTAGCATACGAACTACATGATCTTTGTGCTAGGCTTAGGATTGGTTCTTGTCCATCACATCATTCTCCTAATGATGTGATCCCGTTATCAACGACATCCAATGTCCATGGTCAAGAAACCGTAACCATCTATTGATCAACGAGCTAGTCAATTAGAGGCTTACTAGGGACATGGTGTTGTCTATGTACCCACACATGTATCTGAGTTTCCTATCAATACAATTATAGCATGGATAATAAACGATCATGATGAACAAGGAAATATAATAATAATAACTAATTTATTATTGCCTCTAGGGCATATTTCCAACAATGTGCACTAAGGATGTTTTGTTATACACGTCATGCTCTATCCATACATGCCCCTGGTTGCATTTATAGCCTGATTTAGCTTGTTGTAATCTTGCTCTCAAATTGCTAAATAATGTTGCTGTCAGCCTGTTAACATTAAGTTCAGTTTTGTCATGAGCTTTGCTAGTGATCTGTGCACCCTATGAGCTTCCTATTCCATGATTAGCTTAGTAAATATGTATTATTACTGTTGGTCACCTTGCCATGCCATTTATTGCTCTGTGGTGAGTGGTACAAGCTCACCAACATGCCTACTTATTGTTGTTCCTGCCATGTCTAAATCTGTCATATCACTTGCCATTTTTGCATGGATGCTACCATCTTCTATGTTGATCTTTGGAATAAGTTCAGTAAGGGAGTTTTGTTCTCTGTATTTATTGTTAGCATTCCATGCCTTTGTTTGCCATGATAGCTTACTATAACATGTTGTTTGATAGCTCTAAACATTGCAACCTGATGTTATTTCTGCTAAGTCTGAAACTGTTATAATTTGCAATCTTGCCATGACCTTTTGAGCATGTTCTAGTAATTTCTGGAGATAGCTCAGTGTTCATGTTTTGTCATGATTTACCTGTACTTCATGCCCATTCCTTTTGTTTTCACGTTGAGATGCTGTAGCATGTTGTTTTGATGCTTGCTAGATGCCTAGTTGCTGTTTTGGACAACTTGTCCTTTAAACTTGTATAGAGTGTATGTGTTGAACCGTTGCTCCGTTTTGAGTGTGCTCTATATGAAACTTGCTTAGAATGACATGTAGTTTCATATTATCATGTTGCATCCTTGTTTTGAGGTGTTTGCTTGATGTTTAGATGCATTTAGCATCAATGCCATGTTTAACTTGTTTTGCTCATATCTTCTAGGCCGTAACTCCAAATTAAATGAACTTTATATGTAACTTGATTAGAATTTCGTGTAGATCATCTTGGTGCATCTTAAATTGCTGTTTAACAACTTGAACATAAAGTTTATTCAGTTTTGGACCAATTTCTAAATTTGCATATGAGGACTTACCGGAATTGTTATATGTTGTTTCCGGCCTCATTTAAACTTGCTTTGATGTGTTGCTCTTGTATGCATCATCTCTTGCCATGGGTAGCTTCATGTAGCTTTGTCATGCATCATGCTTGGTTGCGCATCATGTCATGTTTATGTGTGGTATGTTTACCATGTTGTGTGCTTCTTCTTGATAGTTCCCGTTTCGTTGCGATCGTGAGGATTCGTTCGTCTACGCTTGGTTCGTCTTCGTGGCTTCATCTTCTTCATGGACTCGTTCTTCTTCCTAGAGAGATTTCAGGCAAGATGACCGTCACCTTGGATCTCACTACTATCATTGTTATGCTAGTTGCTTCGTTCTATCGCTATGCTGCGCTACCTATCACTTGCTCTTCAAGCCTCCCGAAATGCCATGTCAGCCTCTAACCTTTTCACCCTTCCTAGCAAACCGTTGTTTGGCTATGTTACCGCTTTTCTTAGCCCCTCTTATAGCGTTGTTAGTTGTAGGTGAAATAAAGATTGCTCCATGGTGGACAGGATTATGTTGGGATATCAGAATATCTCTTATTTAATTAATGCATCTATATACTTGGTTAAGGGTGGAAGGATCGGCCTTATGCCTGGTGTTTTGTTCCACTCTTGCCGCCCTAGTTTCCGTCATATCGGTATTATGTTCCCGTATTTTATGTCCCCAAACCACTAGGGGCATCCACGAAAACACTTTTCCATCGCCGCAACCTTCTATGCCCGTGAGATCCCATTTAGGGGTCTTTTCCGGCATCCTATCGGAGGGGGATTCGATCACAGAGGGCTTCTACATCAACACCATTGCCCTTCCGATGAAGCGTGAGTAGTTTACCGCAGACCTACGGGTCCATAGCTAGTAGCTAGATGGCTTCTTCTCTCTCTTTGATTCTCAATACCATGTTCTCCTCGATGTTCTTGGAGATCTATTCGATGTAATACCTTTTTGCGGTGTGTTTGCCGAGATCTGATGAATTGTGGTGTCACACCCTAGCTAGTCATGCATTAGAGTGTTGCATCATGTTTACTCATTCATCAGAAACTTGAAATGGGGATGACAGAACCCCCAGTCCCCTCTGAAACCAACTAGGGTTTACTAAAATAATTTTCAATGAACCTGAAATGCCCTTCTAAAATGCCCATCATTTTTGTCTTGGTTCAGAACCTCTGCAAAAGTGGTGCACATTTTCCTAGGCCATCCTAGGGTTTTTGAGTTAAATCATAACTATTTGAATTTGGGCATTTAAAATTATATAAAATATTTAAATGCTCAAATATCTCCAAACTAAAATGTTTCATGTTGGAAATAATCCAACTATGGACCAGGAGTAGTTTGGTGATTTTTGGAGTTGTCTAGGTATTTTATTTAATTCAACAAAGTTGCAGATATATTAAATAAAAACAGAAATAGAAAAAAAAGGGAAAACCCTACCTGGCGCCACCGCAGGCCCACTAGCCAGCCCACCTGCCGGCCCAGCCCAGCACCGCTCCAGCGAGCTGCTTGCCGGCCAGGCAGGCAGGCAGGTGCCCGACGGCGACCGCGGCGTGCGCCACGCACCTGCTCGCCGCCTCGCCGCTCCCCTCGCCAGGTGACGACGTGGATCGGCCTCCCTCTCTCCCCCGAATCCCCCAGACACCCCCTCTCCTCTCCAGCTCCTCCCCCTCGCACGCCCCAGCCATGGCCGACGCCACCATCGCCGCACCACTGTCGTAGCCGTGCTCCCCGTCGTCTCCACGCCGTCTCACCGTGTCCAGGAGCTTCGCCGCTGTCCACTTCATCGAGCAGCCGAGCCCCGAGCGCTCGCAACGCCCGAGACCACCGCACCGACCTCGCCCGAGCTCACCGTCGCCGGAGATCCCCTTCAACGCCGTCGTCGCTCCGGTCCATCTCCGGCCGCACCAAGGACTCCGTCGCACTCACTGTGAGCTTAGCCATCTTCCCCTCCCTTCCGTTCTTGCTCCCGAGCCGTGTAGCAACCTCCCGGAGCTCAACCGCACCCACCGCCGTGGACCTCGTCGCCGACGTGCTCCCGGTCATCCTCCGGCCACAAGATGGTGTCCATCTTGCTCACCGCGTTCCACAGCACCTAGCTAGCCACTCCACGAGCCTCACCGAACCCTCTAGCACCAAGTTCACCTCCGACCGAACCTCGGTGGCCGCCAAAGTCGACGCCGGCGTCGACTCCGGCCACCCCGACCCCAACGGACTCCGCCAAGAGCTGCGGGTTGTCCTCAGCTCCACTCCGGTGGCCTCCGCGGTCCATTTGGTGGCCGAAATGGCCAAAACCACTCCCGCCGCCGCGTCGGGCTCGCCGGCGACTAAACGCCGGCAGCCGACACTGACTTTGACCACGGGTGGGCCCTGGTTGACTCCCCTGAGTCAATGACAGGTGGGGCCCAGCCCTGCTAATTAAACAGGATTAGTTTTAATTAAGTTTTAATTAAATTAATCACCCTGACATGCGGGACCCACTGTCAGGTTTGACCTGGACCAGTTCCGTTGACCTGCTGACGTCACACTGACGTCAGGCTGACGCAGTAATTGAATTTCTGGATTTAAATTAAATCAGGAAATTCCAGAATATTATTTAAACTTCAAAAATTCATAACTTTTATTCTGTAACTCCAAATTGGACAAATTATATATGAAAAATGATCAGAAAAATCCAATCTATCCATCTGTACTATTTTCATGCATGATCAAACAAGTTAAATTGATGTTTTAATCAGAACAAGGAAAAGCACTTTAAAAGGCCATATTTGAATTTGGAATTTGAATCTTTGATTCAAATTTGTTCAAACACTTCTGGCTTTAGTTGCATTAGCCCAACACACTCATATTGCCATGTTTCATGCATGCATCATATTGTTGCACATTGTTTGGTGATGCGTGTATATCGATGTCCTTTGCGACAGGATCTGTCCCCGAGGAGTACCGTGATTACCCTAACGAAGAACCGTATCCGTGCATCGAACCATCAGGCAAGCAACCAACCATTTGATCATATCGATACAATCCCATGTTCTCGCTCCTGCTCTCTTTTACTGCATTAAGACAACGCGATTCAAACTGCTGTGTGCTACGGTAGTTGAACCCATTTCCTCTGCATGACCTGTCATTGCCACAGTAACTAGATGAAACCCACTAGCATGTGTAGGAGTTGATTGAGCCATATGTATGTGTTGTTCCTACCTTGCTATGCCTGCTATGCTTAGAGTCGTGTCAGGTCTAGTTCATCTGGGTGATGGGCTAGAGTGAAATGATTATGTCGGTAATGAGAGTGGTGTGGTGAACACGATTTGGTAAAGGTGTCGATGAGAGGCCATGTAGGAGTACATGGTGGGTTGTTTCATTGAAGCCGACCTTAAGCACTGAGATCTGTATGTGTGATTTAAGATACAGCTACTACCATGCATTGGGCCCTGAAATATGACCCCGCTCGACTTCTTATTCACCCTAGCTCTCTGTCCAGGAGTTGCAAGTAGTTTCTGGTGTTTGTAGCCTACTGGAGGCCGTGGACAGCGCTGACCGTAGGGGTGGGCTGTGATGCGGTAGGTACGTGGCACGGTGTACCGAATACCCGTTAGGTATCTCGGGAACCCTGTTCACATCGTTCGGGGCCGTATGGGAAACCTCGGCCGGACTCCCTGCGGATGGAACCTGAATAGGCGATAAACCTGGACTAGAGGCTTAAGTGTTTAGGTAGGGCGTGGTCTACACCCACGTCGGCTTTCGCTTGAAGTCTGCCGAGCACATGTCGTGTGCAGACGCTAAGTGGTGGAAACATGTATGAAGAAGTACACCCCTGCAGGGTTAACATGATCTATTCGAATAGCCGCGTCCGCGGTAAAGGACTACTTAGTTGCCTATACAGTTCATAGACAAGTAAATGGAAACTACTAAAAGCCTCAAGATAAGTGTGAGTGCCGAGGATGGCTCTTCCGTAGGGAGACGGAGATGGATCCTCGGTAGTGTATTGAAGTGGTGAGTAGTGGACTCGTGTGCGCAAAACCTTTTCAAGTTGGAGTATCGTAGGATAGTCTAGCCAAGAGTCAAAGCTGGCTTGCTGCAATAACTCCACCAACCCTTCTTGATACTATGCATGTATGTAGGATCTGATGTAAGTCTTGCTGAGTACCTTTGTACTCATGTTGCTATAATCTACATTTTTACAGAAGACGCTGCAACCCCTTCTGATGGGTTCTATGTAGACGTTGACATCAACGAGTAGGCTAAAGACCCAGGTGGTGACCCTGAGCTTGTGAAGGACCACATAGTATAGCCAGGCTTTCCAAGCCTCTTTTATTTTACTAGTTGTCTGTACTCAGACAAGTTACTTCCGCTGTTGGCTTGTATGATTGTATGACTTGTATGTTGGGTCATGAGACCCGTACCTTTGTGTGTATATTATGTATGGCTCACTGAGCCTTAAATAAAGTACTTGTGTCGTAGAGTCATGTTGTGATGCTTCGTTGTATTTGCACATATCGAGCATATTGTGTGTATGATTGAAATGCTTGGTATGTGTGGGATCTGACTATCTAGTTGTTTATCTTTAGTAGCCTCTCTTACCGGGAAATGTCTCCTAGTGTTACCGCTGAGCCATGGTAGCTTGCTACTGCTCTGGAACACTTAGGCTGGCCGGCATGTGTCCTTCTTCGTTCCTGTGTCTGTCCCTTCGGGGAAATGTCACGCTTTGAGTACCGGAGTCCTGTTAGCCCGCTACAGCCCGGTTTACCGGAGTCCTGCTAGCCCAATGCTACAGCCCGGACCCACTTGCTGATGACCGACACGTTCGAAGCTGGGTCATGGATGCCTGTCCCTGTAAGTCTGTGCCACTTTGGGTTTACGACTAGTCATGTCAGCCCGGGCTCTTTATCATATGGATGCTAGTGACACTATCATATACGTGAGCCAAAAGGCGCAAACGGTCCCGGGCAAAGGTAAGGCGACACCCGTGGGATTACCGTGCGTGAGGCCGCAAAGTGATATGAAGTGTTACCGGCTAGATCGATGTGACATCGAGTCGGGGTCCTGACAGCGTTGGCATCAGAGCCGGACTGCCTGTAGGTTCTCCAAGCCAAACTGGTCGATGTTGAGTCTAGAAATTCTTTAGTTATATGTAGGGGAATTGTTTGTGGGTTGGAACGTAAGGCTCTTTTACTCCTTATACCTTATGACTTTCTGATCTGAGTCAGTCCATTCTTCCACCGGGGGTTAAGGAATTAGGATCTGCTCTCTCTATCAGGATCACGAGTTACTAATCAGTAGTACCTTATAAGTTTGATGGATACAAGCCTAGTTCAGTTCTACTACCACATTATGTTGCCAACATGGTTTCAGAACTTTGATATGATGATGTTGAGTGTGTACGAAATCCTTTGTCAAATGTCTCAAAATCCTTTTGAGCATTTACAGCTGTTATGCTGCCGAAATTTTGCTAGAAATTCTAATGCCTTTGCATTATAACTGTGCTTTCAGATGGCCACTCGCGACCTCAATCAAGTGGTTCGCCTGACTCGATGCCTAGATGTACCCGGCCATACTGCTAAGTTGGTCAGGGTAATGACTGAGGCTGGATATCGCTGGTATCCCGAGTACACGGTCGAAGAGCAATTCCGGGACTTCAATCAAAGCCAGTATCTCTGCACTGTCAGGATATTTCCATCTTATCCTGGATCCACCGAGCCTCTTCACTGCTCCTATGGACTCGGGGTTACTATTGAGATGGCTGTGCAGGATGCCGCCTACTCCATGATGACCATTATGCGAGTCAGATCTGGTCTATTTCGGGACTCTGATTTCTGGTATATGCCAGGATCACTTCCGGGAGCACAAGGGTATCTCCAGGCTATCTATGCTGATTCCACTCAGGAGGATTCACGGACTCGCACCACTGCTGAGATGCTCGAGGATAAGGACCGTGAGAATCGGGCCTTAAGGTTAGAGCTCTTCAATACCCGTGCTGACCACTGGGCCACTTTGACTCGGTTCGCACCGGCGGTGCAAGCTGGATATTCAGATATGGGCGATCTCTATCCTGTGAGATCTGCTCTGCCAGACGTGATGGTTTGGCGTGATGTAGGAGGCATCACCCCACCTCGCGGTCCCCGCAGGCCACCGTTTGTTGGTCCACGACCTCATCCTAGCCCTTATGGTCCACAAGCTCCGCGAGATCGTCTGTTTCCGGGTGAACATGTTGAGCTTCCAGGCTATGGAGGTGACTTCTACGAGGACTACTACGGATCGGTCTGAGTTAGTGATAGTATCCCTAGTTCGCACTAGCTGTGTCGTCTGTCATCCCGCGTGACTCGTGGGATATGACCTAGTTTGTACTCCTTCCGGAGATGTAGAAAAATAATGTATAGGAGCTTGGAATGCCTCCGATGAGATGTAATCCTTTTCTCACCGTAATAGTACTTTGTTTGGTCTTGTACTAAACCTTGTATGGTGTGTATGACGATGGAATAAAGAAGCAGTTTCTGTATCTACCATGTCATACGGATGATCATCTTGCATTCCGAGTTATTCCTTACATTATGTATTCCTATGTCGGAATTTTATCATTCTGACTAAATCATTGTCTTGTTTACCTAGGATGGTCAACACGCGCGCCAACCCTGCTTCTCAAGAGCAGGCCGAAGGCAGTGAAGCCAGAAATGAACATCTGCCTCAACCTCCTTCACTAGCCGAGGTTATGATGGAAGCTGAGAGAAACAAGCGGGAGACAAACCGTTTGTTGGAGCGTATTGAACAGAATACAGCACACCATCAGAGGGCTAACGTGGTGTCACTTAGTGATTTTATCAAATTGCATCCACCCACGTTCCACCACTCCGTCGAGCCTCTCGACGTTGATGACTGGCTTCGCAGTATCTCTCATAAGCTGCGTTCCGCGCTGGTAGCGGAGGCTGACAAGGTCACCTTTGCTGCGTATCATCTCGAAGGCCCCGCCAGTCTATGGTGGGAGAATTATGGAGCTATGCGCCCAGCGGGCCATGTCACAACTTGGGCTGAATTCAGCGAGGCTTTCCGTGAACATCACATTCCGGAGGGCCTCATGGACCGTAAACGTGAAGAATTTTGCAATTTCACCCAAGGCCGACTTTCTGTGGATGCTTATAGCAGAGAGTTTGGTAATCTCGCCCGATATGCAACTGAGGAAGTGTCTACGGACGCCAAGAAGCAAGCAAGGTTCCGTAAGGGCCTTAGTCCTGAGCTTCGCCGCGACCTCCGTCTGCATGAGTGCACATCTTTTTCGAAACTTGTCAACAAAGCCATCAGTGCTGAAACTGGTCAGAATGATTATGACGCAACACGCAAGCATGGACGTGACACGGGTTCCTCATCCGGTGCTGGTCCTCAGAAGCGCCGCGTGTGGGTACCCAACACCGCCCTGCCACCCAGGTTCACACCGAGGCCATCCTTCCAGGCGCCTCGCCCGGTACAACAGTCTGCTCCAGCCAAGCCCTATGGGGGTCCAACCAATAATGCTCCTCCACGTACCAGTTCCGTGACTTGTTTCAAGTGTGGGGAATCTGGTCACTATATGCGTGAGTGTCCCCAGACCAACCCCAATCAATCTGCTAAAGCTGTTGGCCGTGGCAAGCCGACAGGGAAAGTATTCCACGCTAAACCGGTCACCGCTTCACGTGGCCATGTCAACTGTATCTCTGCCGAAGAAGCTCAAGAGGACCCCAACGTCGTTCTCGGTACGCTTCTTGTTAACTGCCACCCGGCATCTGTTCTTTTCGATACAGGAGCCTCTCATTCTTTTATATCTGAAAATTATGCTCGTTTGCATAACGTTGCATTCTGTGACTTTCCATCCACTATGGAAATCTCTACCCCTGGGTCTAGATGGCAGACCTCTAGGGTAAGTTATGGAAATGAAATCCAAGTCGACAGACTTGTTTTTCTCGCATCTTTGATAGCCCTTAAATCTTCAGATATTAATATCATTTTGGGTATGGACTGGATGTCAGCTCATCAAGCCAAAATTGATTGCTTCTCTAGGACTGTTCAACTCACCCATCCTTCGGGGAAGATAGTTAATATCTTGACCCGAATAGCCAAGCGACAATTATATTCTCTTAACGCCAGCCCTTTGCCAGACCTTGAGGACGTTCCGGTAGTCCGTGACTTTCCGGATGTCTTTCCAGAGGAATTGCCAGGTGTTCCACCTGATAGGGATGTTGAGTTCGTAATAGACCTCATCCCCGGAACCGTTCCGATTGCTAGAAGACCTTATAAGATGGCACCCCTAGAACTAGCCGAGCTTAAGAAACAACTCGATGAATCCTTGAAAAAGGGTTTCATCCGCCCTAGTTCATCTCCGTGGGCTTGCCCCGTCCTATTCGTCAAGAAGAAGGATGGTACGGACCGGATGGTTGTAGATTACCGACCGGTCAATTTGGTCACAATCAAGAACAAATACCCGCTTCCCAGGATCAACGACCTGTATGATCAGCTCGCTGGATCCTCAGTCTTCTCCAAGATGGATTTGAGGTTGGGCTACCATCAAATCAAAATCAGAAACGGGGACATTCCTAAAACGGCCTTTGTTACTCGTTATGGCCAATACGAGTACACCGTCATGTCCTTCGGTTTAACCAACGCTCCAGCCACCTTTTCTCGGTTAATGAACTCAATCTTCATGGAGTATTTGGATAAATTCGTCGTGGTTTACCTCGATGATATACTCATCTACTCCAAGAACGAGGAAGAACATGCCGAACATCTAAGGCTAGTGTTGAAGAAACTTCGAGAGCATCGCCTTTATGCCAAATTCTCTAAATGTGAATTCTGGTTGTCAGAAGTGACCTACCTGGGTCATGTAATATCTGGTAAAGGTATTGCTGTTAACCCTGAGCGAGTTCAAGCCGTCCTTGATTGGACTCCACCTGAATCGGTCAAGCAAGTTCGGAGTTTTCTGGGCTCAGCGAGCTATTGCCGTCGCTTTGTCGAGAACTTCTCCAAAGTTGCTAAACCTCTAACCGAACTCCTCAAGAAAGATAAAAAGTTCGAATGGACTCCACAATGTGAGCACAGCTTTCAGGAACTAAAAAGACGCCTGACCTCTGCTCTTGTGCTGGTACCGCCAGACTTCTCCAAGGACTTTGTTATCTACTGCGACGCCTCGCGACAAGGACTATGTTGCATTCTCATGCAAGATCGACACGTAATTGCTTACGCTTCACGGCAATTGCACCCACATGAGGAGAATTATCCTACTCATGATCTAGAGCTTGCAGCCGTAGTCTATGCACTTAAGACCTGGCGACATTACCTCCTCGGTAATCGTTGCGAGATATTCACTGATCACCAAAGTCTGAAGTACATCTTCACCCAACCGGATCTGAATCTCAGGCAAAGACGTTGGGTTGAATTGATCACTGACTTCGACTTAGGAATAACCTACACCCCAGGGAAAGCCAACGTCATGGCTGATGCGTTAAGTCGTAAATCTTATTGTAACAATCTGATGTTACAACAAAGTCAACCGCTTCTCCATGAGGAATTTCGGAAGCTTAACCTTCACATTGTACCTCAAGGTTTTCTTTCCACCTTGGTAGCAAAACCTACTCTTACGGATCAAATCATCGCTGCCCAAAAGCGAGATAAGGGAATATCTAAAATCAAAGAGAACATTGCTAGCGGAGGTGCTAGTTGTTTCTCCACAAATGATCATGGCGTTGTGTACTTTGAGAACCGTCTAGTGGTTCCCAAGAACCAGCATCTACGGCAGTTGATCCTTAAGGAGGCTCATGAATCTCCTCTCACCATTCATCCCGGTAGTACTAAGATGTATCAGGACCTACGCCAAAGGTTCTGGTGGACTAGTATGAAGAGAGAAATTGCTCAGTATATCGCAAATTGCGACGTTTGTCGTCGTGTAAAAGCAGAGCATCAACGGCCTGCTGGCACCCTTCAACCCTTAGCTATTCCTGAATGGAAATGGGATAAAATTGGTATGGATTTCATTACCGGTTTTCCCAGGACCAAAAGAGGGAATAATGCTATTTTCGTCGTGGTCGATCGTCTTTCCAAAGTAGCTCATTTCTTACCTGTTCGTGAGAATATAACCGCTAGTCAGCTGGCAGACTTATACATCTCCCGAATAGTGTCCCTCCATGGTGTTCCTTTGGAGATCAATTCGGATCGAGGAAGTCTCTTCACCTCTCGATTTTGGGAAAGTTTCCAAAATGCTATGGGAACCCGTCTCTCCTTTAGCACCGCTTTCCACCCTCAGTCAAGTGGTCAAGTGGAACGCGTCAACCAAATTCTAGAAGACACGCTTCGAGCCTCTGTTATCTCGTTCGGAATGGACTGGGAGAAGTGCCTTCCATTTGCCGAATTCGCTTACAACAACAGCTATCAATCTAGCTTGGGTAAAGCCCCTTTTGAAGTTCTCTATGGACGACGATGTCGAACACCCCTTAACTGGTCAGAGACCGGGGAAAGACAATTCTTTGGCCCGGATATGATTCAGGAAGCAGAAGAACAAGTTCGTATCGTTCGTGAAAAGTTGAAAACAGCCCAATCCCGTCAAAAGAGTCAATATGACCGAAAGCATAAGGCTATGACTTTCGAGGTTGACGAGAAGGCTTATCTTCGGGTCACCCCTCTGAAGGGAACCCATCGTTTCGGTATCAAAGGCAAATTGGCTCCTCGTTACATTGGACCTTTTCGCATTCTTGCCAAACAAGGAGAAGTTGCCTACCAATTGGAACTACCTCCGCACCTCTCCAGAGTTCACGATGTCTTCCACGTTTCTCAACTCAGGCGTTGCTTCTCGGATCCTATCCGTGAAGTGGACCACGAAACGCTTGATCTCCAAGATGATCTTACATATCGAGAGTACCCCATCCGTATCCTCGATCAGGCCGAGCGTACCACGCGACGTCATAACATCAAGTTTCTCAAAGTTCAATGGTCGCACCATTCCGAGGATGAAGCAACTTGGGAAAGGGAAGATCGTCTTCGACTCGAGTATCCCGCCTTCTTCCCGGAGGAACCCAAATCTCGGGACGAGATTCTTTTGAGTGGGGGTGAGTTGTCACACCCTAGCTAGTCATGCATTAGAGTGTTGCATCATGTTTACTCATTCATCAGAAACTTGAAATGGGGATGATAGAACCCCCAGTCCCCTCTGAAACCAACTAGGGTTTACTAAAATAATTTTCAATGAACCTGAAATGCCCTTCTAAAATGCCCATCATTTTTGTCTTGGTTCAGAACCTCTGCAAAAGTGATGCACATTTTCCTAGGCCATCCTAGGGTTTTTGAGTTAAATCATAACTATTTGAATTTGGGCATTTAAAATTATATAAAATATTTAAATGCTCAAATATCTCCAAACTAAAATGTTTCATGTTGGAAATAATCCAACTATGGACCAGGAGTAGTTTGGTGATTTTTGGAGTTGTCTAGGTATTTTATTTAATTCAACAAAGTTGCAGATATATTAAATAAAAACAGAAATAGAAAAAAAAGGGAAAACCCTACCTGGCGCCACCGCAGGCCCACTAGCCAGCCCACCTGCCGGCCCAGCCCAGCACCGCTCCAGCGAGCTGCTTGCCGGCCAGGCAGGCAGGCAGGTGCCCGACGGCGACCGCGGCGTGCGCCACGCACCTGCTCGCCGCCTCGCCGCTCCCCTCGCCAGGTGACGACGTGGATCGGTCTCTCTCTCTCCCCCGAACCCCCCAGACACCCCCTCTCCTCTCCAGCTCCTCCCCCTCGCACGCCCCAGCCATGGCCGACGCCACCATCGCCGCACCACCGTCGTAGCCGTGCTCCCCGTCGTCTCCACGCCGTCTCACCGTGTCCAGGAGCTTCGCCGCTGTCCACTTCATCGAGCAGCCGAGCCCCGAGCGCTCGCAACGCCCGAGACCACCGCACCGACCTCGCCCGAGCTCACCGTCGCCGGAGATCCCCTTCAACGCCGTCGTCGCTCCGGTCCATCTCCGGCCGCACCAAGGACTCCGTCGCACTCACTGTGAGCTTAGCCATCTTCCCCTCCCTTCCGTTCTTGCTCCCGAGCCGTGTAGCAACCTCCCGGAGCTCAACCGCACCCACCGCCGTGGACCTCGTCGCCGACGTGCTCCCGGTCATCCTCCGGCCACAAGATGGTGTCCATCTTGCTCACCGCGCTCCACAGCACCTAGCTGGCCACTCCACGAGCCTCACCGAACCCTCTAGCACCAAGTTCACCTCCGACCGAACCTCGGTGGCCACCAAAGTCGTCGCCGGCGTCGACTCCGGCCACCCCGACCCCAACGGACTCCGCCAAGAGCTGCGGGTTGTCCTCAGCTCCACTCCGGTGGCCTCCGCGGTCCATTTGGTGGCCGAAATGGCCAAAACCACTCCCGCCGCCGCGTCGGGCTCGCCGGCGACTAAACGCCGGCAGCCGACACTGACTTTGACCACGGGTGGGCCCTGGTTGACTCCCCTGAGTCAATGACAGGTGGGGCCCAGCCCTGCAAATTAAACAGGATTAGTTTTAATTAAGTTTTAATTAAATTAATCACCGTGACATGCGGGACCCACTGTCAGGTTTGACCTGGACCAGTTCCGTTGACCTGCTGACGTCACACTGACGTCAGGCTGACGCAGTAATTGAATTTCTGGATTTAAATTAAATCAGGAAATTCCAGAATATTATTTAAACTTCAAAAATTCATAACTTTTATTCTGTAACTCCAAATTGGACAAATTATATATGAAAAATGATCAGAAAAATCCAATCTATCCATCTGTACTATTTTCATGCATGATCAAACAAGTTAAATTGATGTTTTAATCAGAACAAGGAAAAGCACTTTAAAAGGCCATATTTGAATTTGGAATTTGAATCTTTGATTCAAATTTGTTCAAACCCTTCTGGTTTTAGTTGCATTAGCCCAACACACTCATATTGCCATGTTTCATGCATGCATCATATTGTTGCATATTGTTTGGTGATGTTTGTGTATCGATGACCTTTGCGACAGGATCTGTCCCCGAGGAGTACCGTGATTACCCTAACGAAGAACCGTATCCGTGCAACGAACCATCAGGCAAGCAACCAACCATTTGATCATATCGATACAATCCCATGTTCTCGCTCCTGCTCTCTTTTACTGCATTAAGACAACGCGATTCAAACTGCTGTGTGCTACGGTAGTTGAACCCATTTCCTCTGCATGACCTGTCATTGCCACAGTAACTAGATGAAACCCACTAGCATGTGTAGGAGTTGATTGAGCCATATGTATGTGTTGTTCCTACCTTGCTATGCCTACTATGCTTAGAGTCGTGTCAGGTCTGGCTCATCTGGGTGATGGGCTAGAGTGAAATGATTATGTCGGTAATGAGAGTGGTGTGGTGAACACGATTTGGTAAAGGTATCGATGAGAGGCCATGTAGGAGTACATGGTGGGTTGTTTCATTGAAACCGACCTTAAGCACTGAGATCTGTATGTGTGATTTAAGAATCAGCTACTACCATACATTGGGCCCTGAAATATGACCCCGCTCGACTTCTTATTCACCCTAGCACTCTGTCCAGGAGTTGCAAGTAGTTTCTGGTGTTTGTAGCCTACTGGAGGCCGTGGACAGCGCTGACCGTAGGGGTGGGCTGTGATGCGGTAGGTACGTGGCCGGGTGTACCGAATACCCGTTAGGTATCTCGGGAACCCTGTTCACATCATTCGGGGCCGTATGGGAAACCTCGGCCGGACTCCCTGCGGATGGAACCTGAATAGGCGATAAACCTGGACTAGAGGCTTAAGTGTTTAGGTAGGTCGTGGTCTACACCCACGTCGGCTTTCGCTTGAAGTCTGCCGAGCACATGTCGTGTGCAGACGCTAAGTGGTGGAAACATGTATGAAGAAGTACACCCCTGCAGGGTTAACATGATCTATTCGAATAGCCGCGTCCGCGGTAAAGGACTACTTGGTTGCCTATACAGTTCATAGACAAGTAAATGGAAACTATTAAAAGCCTCAAGATAAGTGTGAGTGCCGAGGATGGCTCTTCCGTAGGAAGACGGAGGTGGATCCTCGGTAGTGTATTGAAGTGGTGAATAGTGGACTCGTGTGCGCAAAACTATTTCAAGTTGGAGTATCGTAGGATAGTCTAGCCATGAGTCAAAGCTGGCTTGCTGCAATAACTCCACCGACCCTTCTTGATACTATGCATGTATGTAGGATCTGATGTAAGTCTTGCTGAGTACCTTTGTACTCATGTTGCTATAATCTACATTTTTACAGAAGATGCTGCAACCCCTTTTGATGGGTTCTATGTAGACGTTGACATCAACGAGTAGGCTAAAGACCCAGGTGGTGATCCTGAGCTTGTGATGGACCACGTAGTATAGTTAGGCTTCCAAGCCTCTTTTATTTTACTAGTTGTCTGTACCCAGACAAAGTACTTCCGCTGTTGGCTTGTATGACTGTATGATTTGTATGTTGGGTCGTGAGACCCGTACCTGTGTGTATGATATGTATGGCTCCCTGAGCCTTAAATAAAGTACTTGTGTCATAGAGTCATGTTGTGATGCTTCGTTGTATTTGCACATATCGAGCATATTGTGTGTATGATTGAAATGCTTGGTATGTGTGGGATCTGACCATCTAGTTGTTTATCTTTAGTAGCCTCTCTTACCGGGAAATGTCTCCTAGTGTTACCGCTGAGCCATGGTAGCTTGCTACTGCTCTGGAACACTTAGGCTGGCCGGCATGTGTCCTTCTTCGTTCCTGTGTCTGTCCCTTCGGGGAAATGTCACGCTTTGAGTACCGGAGTCCTGTTAGCCCACTACAGCCCGGTTTACCGGAGTCCTGCTAGCCCAGTGCTACAGCCCGGACCCACTTGCTGATGACCGACACGTTCGAAGCTGGGTCATGGATGCCTGTCCCTGTAAGTCTGTGCCACTTTGGGTTTACGACTAGTCATGTCAGCCCGGGCTCTTTATCATATGGATGCTAGCGACACTATCATATACGTGAGCCAAAAGGCGCAAACGGTCCCGGGCAAAGGTAAGGCGACACCCGTGGGATTACCGTGCGTGAGGCCGCAAAGTGATATGAAGTGTTACCGGCTAGATCGATGTGACATCGAGTCGGGGTCCTGACATGTGGATTTATGATCAGCTTATCTATGAATATTATTTGAATCTTCTCTGAATTATTATATGCATGATTTGATGTCTTTGCAAGTATATTCAAATTATCGATTTGGTTTGGCCAACTAGATTGGTTCTTCTTTCAATAGGATAAGTGCTTAGCTTTGGGTTCAATCTTGTGGTGTCCTTTCCCAGTGACAGTTGGGGCAACAAGGCATGTATTGTATTGTTGCCATCGAGGATAAAAAGATGGAGTTTTTGTCATATTCCTTGAGTTAATTCCTCTACATCATGTCATCTTACTTAATGTGTTACTCTGTTCTTTATGAACTTAATACTCTAGATGCATGCTGGATAGCGGTTGATGTATGGAGTAATAGTAGTAGATTGTAACGCCCCGGATTCGATGTGCCAGGTGTCCTCCAGTTATTCCTCATTGTTGCCATGTCATTTGCTTGCGTGTTGCATTTTATCATGTCATCATGTGCATCTCATTTTGCATACGTGTTCGTCTCATGCATCCGAGCATTTTCCCCATTGTCCGTTTTGCAATCCGACACTCCTATGTCCTCCGGCGCCCCCTTTTGTCTCTTGTTGTGAGCGGGTGTTAAACGTTCTCGGAATGGACCAAGGTTTGCCAAGCAGCCTTGGTACACCACCGGTAGACTGCCTATCAAGTTTCGTGTTATTTGGAGTCCGTTTGGTACTCCAATGGTTAACTGGATAACCGTAAAAGCCTCTTTTGTGTGCAGCCCAACACCCCTTCAAAGTGGACCAATAACCCATCCAAACCCCCTCCATGCTCTCGGTCGTTCGATCACGATCGTGTGGGCGAAAACCGCACCCCATTTGGACTCTCCTAGCTCCCTCTACCTATAAAAAGACCTCCCCCTCCATTTTTCGCGGATGAATCCTACCCTAACCCTAGCTATCCTCTTCGCGCCGCCGGAAATGTCCGCGCATCGCCGGACGAACCGCGCCGCCGCCCCACGCCCAATCAGCGCCCGCCACCTGTCCCTGCCGCCGTCCCATGCCACCAGGCCCGTCGGGGCCCGGATCCGACCCGCCGTGGGCCGAATCGGGCCCGCCTGAGCCCATCGCGCTCCGCCGCCCGTGCCTCTGCACCCGTGCCCCGCCGCCT
>NC_057813.1:372283070-372283502 GCF_018294505.1 Triticum aestivum
GGGGGAAGAGGCCCCGGCCGAACGGAGGAGGCGCGAGGGGAGGGGGGCACGCGGGCGCGGCCGTGCGGAACGAGGCCGGCACGGGCACGGCCGCCCGGGAAGGGATCGGCGACGACTAGCGCGAGCGCGCGAGGGAGAGAGAGGGAGCGAGGCGGGGCTCACTGAGGCCGTAGGGGGAATGGCAGCGTGCTCGGGGGAGGTCGAGGACGACCGGCGAGGAGGAGGGCGGGGAGGCGTCCGGCGGCGACGGGGCGGTGGCGTGGTCGCCCCGATCTCGATCCAGATCGGGGGAGTGAGGGGAGAGTGGGGATCGGGAGTGGGCTAGGGTTTCCGTCGTGGGGGATAAGGGGAGAGGGGTGGGGGCCGGCCGGGCCTGGTGGTGGCCCAGTTGGCCTGTGGTCAGCTGGGCCGAAGCCCAGGGGGTTTCTTTTC
>NC_057813.1:372283519-372284457 GCF_018294505.1 Triticum aestivum
CAGCGTGCTCGGGGGAGGTCGAGGACGACCGGCGAGGAGGAGGGCGGGGAGGCGTCCGGCGGCGACGGGGCGGTGGCGTGGTCGCCCCGATCTCGATCCAGATCGGGGGAGTGAGGGGAGAGTGGGGATCGGGAGTGGGCTAGGGTTTCCGCCGTGGGGGATAAGGGGAGAGGGGTGGGGGGCGGCCGGGCCTGGTGGTGGCCCAGTTGGCCTGTGGTCAGCTGGGCCGAAGCCCAGGGGGTTTCTTTTTTTTCTGTTTCCTTTTTATTTATTTTCTTTTATGTTTTTTTATTTATCTATAAACACTTAGGCATTTAATAAAAATTTGTTTGTTGCATCATAATTACCCTTGTAATATTCGTCAACCACCGAACAATTTTATTTTAAATTTTGAAAACTTTTATTGTTTTCATCAATTTGAATTTTGAATTTGAACGGTTTCGAATTATTTCGAGGATAGCAACAGTAATCGGGATGACATGCCATGATTAGCGTGGGATTACTGTAGCAAGATTATCCGGGCGTTACAAATCTCCTCCACTACAAGAAATCTCGTCCCGAGATTTTAGGAGGTAGAAGGAAACAGTGCGGGGTATTCATCACGCAGACGATCCTCGCGTTCCCAGGTGGCTTCGTCTTCAGAGTGATTCGACCACTGGACCTTGAGGAACTTGATCGCCTTCTGGCGTGTGCGGCGTTCAGCTTGGTCGAGAATGCGGACCGGATGCTCTTTATAGGAGAGGTCCTGTTGCAATTCGAGCACTTCATGGTCCATTGCTCGGATTGGGTCCTTGAAGCAGCGTCGAAGTTGTGACACGTGGAACACATCGTGAACCTGAGAAAGGTTCGACGGAAGCTCCAATTGATATGCCACTTTTCCACGCCTCTCGAGAATAGTGAATGGGCCAATATAGCGAGGAGCTAGCTTGCCCTTGATC
>NC_057813.1:372284467-372285024 GCF_018294505.1 Triticum aestivum
TTTAATCCGAGTTACGGATTAAAAGATATGATTTTTAAAAGATTTAAACAATTTTGGAATTTAATTATTTATTTAATTAATTCGAAAAAATGTATTTATGACGTCAGCATGATGTCATGCTGATGTCAGCAGTCAACAGGGGTTGACTGAGTCAACCCTGACATGTGGGTCCAGTGGGACCCACCTGTCATTCTCTATTTAGGTTAATTAGGGTTTAGGTTAATCTAATTACAGTTTAATTAAACTTAACTAGTTAATTAATTTAATTAAACCGGATTAATTAACTTAATTAATTAATTAATTAATTAATAATATTATTAAATCATTTTAATTTTATTGATTATATTTATTGTTTTTATTTATTTTATTATTTATTATTTATTTATTTATATTATTTTATTATTATTATTATTATTATTATTTTCTTAAATGTTCTGGGGCGAGGGCCCCGTTTGTCATAGGCACAGAGGCCTTGCGGGTCGGGCGCGGGTGCGGGCACGCGCCCATCAGGGCCACCAGGGGGGCGCCGGCGATAGCAGGGCACGGCGAGGCCGGCC
>NC_057813.1:372290140-372395494 GCF_018294505.1 Triticum aestivum
CATGGAGGTTCGACATTGGCCCGCAGGGGTGTGCACTAATAGTGAAGCATTCATGTCCTCACATTTAATGTCGTGCAAGCATGCAAAATCTTCTGACATGAATGAATGCGATGCACCTGTATCGAATAAAACAGATGCTGGTACTAAATTTACGAGGAGTGTACCCATCACAGTAGCAGGCTGGTCTTGAGCTTCATTCAGATCAATGTGGTTGGCATGAACACGGCCATAAGACTTGGCAATGTTGTTGCGGGCCTGGTTGTTCCCACGGCCAGTTGCTGGAAGGGCCAGTTGATTCTGTCTCTGGTTGCATTCCCTAGCACGGTGCCCTGGTTGTCCGCACCTGAAGCACAACCCATTCTCGGGGGTAGGAACAGGAGCTTGGGGTGGTGGAGCTGGAAGCCTCGGCTGCCTAGTTGGAGCAGCCGGCAGACGAGGTGCAGCATAAGACTGCCTTGGGGCAGGTGCAGTTGGACGGTACATGCTGTTCGGGATCCATATCTTACGCTTCTGCGAGGGCGGGCCCGAGGATGAGCCTGTGTCACGGTTGCGCCTTTGAGAGCTCTGGTGTTCTTGCAGACCAGTCTCGACATTGATGGCCTTGTTCACCAAGGTGGCGAAATCGGCAAAGTCATGCACTAGAAGTGTGAGCTTGATGTCAGCTTGAAGGCCTTCACGAAACTTCTCCTGTCTGCGAGCATCAGTTGCAATGTCTTCTTCAGCATAGCGGGATAAGTCCAGAAACTCCCGCTGATAAGCTTCAACAGTCTTGTTGCCTTGGGTGAGGTTGCGAAACTCACGCTTCTTCCTGTCCATGATTCCCTGAGGAATGAAGCGGGCACGGAAGGCAGCCTGAAAGTCTGGCCAGGAGATGATTGTCCCAACTGGCAGAGTACGCATGTGGCTGTCCCACCATTGAGCTGCGGGTCCCTTCAGGAAGAAGGAAGCAAAGGTGACATAGCTGGCAGGGGCTACATCAGCAGACTCCATTTCATAGGTGATGTCACGGAGCCAGTCATCAGCATCCAGCGGCTGGGTTGAGCTGCGGTACACACTTGGGTTGAGGCATATGAAATCCTGCAGAGTTGTTGTGTTTGGATGCTGGTTCATATTGGGGCGAGGAAACTGAGCCATCACGTTTTCCATGAACTGGCGATTCATCTCAAGCTGTTGGATCATACCAGCCATGTACTCAGGCGGTGGTGGGAAGTTGCCACCACGACCACGACCAGCTGGTCTAACCATCCTGCTAATATATAACAGGGGTAGTTCAGTATTGAGAAATTTGCATAGACAAGAGTCATTCATGATGAAACATGCATAATGAAAGGAGCACGACAGATACCACATAGATAGTCGGCATAACTTACAAAAGGGGTCGGACATAGAGTTCAGTACACAGAGTTCAGTACATAGATTAAGTCATCATAGGCGGCACGCAGGCTCGCGAGTGCATCTAAAACTAATGAGCAAGACTACATCAGTCCCAGGAGGTACTGTGAAGGTAGCTGTAACCTGACAGCTGGTAGTGAGGCAACGGATAGTCCTCCACGTCAGTGGCCTGGGGGCCGCGGATACTCTGGTGTAGAACCCGACGCTCAGGTGGCAGAAGAGGACCAAGTGCGGGAGAGTAGCCTCCCACCTCTGGCCATCCGACACCGTGGGGCATCACGGTCCTGGCTGGGTAGATCGCAGAACGCGGCAGCTGTCTAGACCGGACAAAGGGGTGCAACCGCGTCAGAGCCCTGTAAAGGTGCTGACGAGTGGTGTACAACTCATGGCGAAGAGCTCTGTTAGCTCGGTCCAGCCCATCAGCATGCAGGACCAGGCGCTGATGGTGGAAAGGCTCTCGGGTGACGGTGGAGTAGGCGGCAGTGTAGTATCCCTCCGCACCAACGTCAGATGCGATAGGAATGTGCCTGAAAGGGGAAGTGTCCAATGCCTGATACTCTCCACGAAGACGTGTCAGAGCAGCATGAGCCGCATCGTGGACTGCCATCTCGATGGTCACTCCAACACCATGAGCGGTGTGCAGCACGGTAGTGGACTCATACTCCCGAGAGTAGAGGTGGACGATGGCACGGTACTGCTCCTGGTTAAAGTCCTGGTACTCCTCGTAGACGGTGTACTCAGGGTGCCAGCGATAACCCAGATAGGTCATCATATCAGCTAGCACAGCAGGTGATCCTGAGGCACCAATGGCCGCAGTGTGGCGCACGACCTGCCTCGCGGGTTCCATCTGAAAACAAAGATGTTTCAATGGAGTCAAATGACAACATGGGCACTATTCAAAATGCTACCCTACAGAATAACTATGGCTTATCCAACTTCGGGGTGAACGTGGTAACGGGATCCTAATGTTAGAGTTAGTAAATTTGTTTAACCCGAGTAGAAAAGAGTTCAGAGTCCCAGAGTAAAGGTCGAGGAGTAAAAGATCCTAGTACCACCCGATGGCGACGTGGGCCCGTAAGGCACACAGCCAAGTTAGTAAAAGTTTTTGTAATGTCTAGACTCGACTTCGGCCAAGGAGTGTGGAAGGGGGATTCCTACAGGCAGTCGGCTCTGATACCAACTTGTGACGCCCCCGATTCAATCGTACACTAATCATGCACGCAAATGTGTACGATCAAGATCAGGGACTCACGGGAAGATATCACAACACAACTCTACAAACAAAATAAGTCATACAAGCATCATAATACAAGCCAGGGGCCTCGAGGGCTCGAATACAAGTGCTCGATCATAGACGAGTCAGCGGAAGCAACAATATCTGAGTACAGACATAAGTTAAACAAGTTTGCCTTAAGAAGGCTAGCACAAACTGGGATACAGATCGAAAGAGGCGCAGGCCTCCTGCCTGGGATCCTCCTAACTACTCCAGGTCGTCGTCGGCGGGCAGCACGTAGTAGTAGGCACCTCCGGTGTAGTAGGGGTCGTCGTCGACGGTGGCGTCTGACTCCTGGACTCCAGCATCTGGTTGCGACAACCAGGAAGAAGGAAAGGGGGAAAAAGGGGGGATAAAGCAACCGTGAGTACTCATCCAAAGTACTCGCAAGCAAGGAACTACACTACATATGCATGGGTATATGTGTAAGGAGGCCATATCAGTGGACTGAACTGCAGAATGCCAGAATAAGAGGGGGATAACTAATCCTGTCGAAGACTACGCTTCTGGTCACCTTCGTCTTGCATCAAGTATAAGAGAGCAGATTGAAGTCCTCCAAGTAGCATCTCCAAGTAACATCTTCAAGTAGCATCGCATAGCATAATCCTACCCGGCGATCCTCCCCTCGTATCCCTGAGGGAGAGCGACCACCGGTTGTATCTGGCACTTGGAAGGGTGTGTTTTATTAAGTATCCGGTTCTAGTTGTCATAAGGTCAAGGTACAACTCCAAGTCGTCCTGTTACCGAAGATCACGGCTATTCGAATAGATTAACTTCCCTGCAGGGGTGCACCACATAGCCCAACACGCTCGATCCCATTTGGCCGGACACACTTTCCGGGGTCATGCCCGGCCGCGGAAGATCAACACGTCGCAGCCCCACCTAGGCAAAACAGAGAGGCCAGCACGCCGGTCTAAACCTAAGCGCGCAGGGGTCTGGGCCCATCGCCCTGAGCACACCTGCACGTTGCGTGGGCGGCCAAAAGCAGACCTAGCCTAGTGGCGTTCCAGTCCAATTCGGCGCGCGCCGCTCCGTCGCTGACGTCTGAAGTGCTTCGGCTGATACCACGACGTCGGGATACCCATAACTACTCCCACGTAGATGGTTAGTGCGTATAGGCTCGTAGCCAGACTCAGATCAAATACCAAGATCTCGTTAAGCGTGTTAAGTGTCCGCGAACGCCGAACAGGGCCAGGCCCACCTCTCTCCTAGGCGGTCTCAACCTGCCCTGCCGCTCCGCCACAAAGATCCACACAGAGGGCCGTCGGGACAAAGGTCCTTTCAGCCCCCAATCCGTGAATCACTCGCGGGTACTCTTCGAGCTGACCCGACTTTAGTCGCCATCTGTGTAGTATGTAGTATGTATAGTATATACCCATGATCACCTCCCAGGTGATCACGGCCCGATAGTATAGCAAGGCAGACTGACAAGAATGTAGGGCCAATGATGATAAACTAGCATCCTATACTAAGCATTTAGGATTGCAGGTAAGGTATCAACAGGTGTAGCATCAATGTCAGGCTATGCATCAGAATAGGTATAACAGAAAGCAGTAACATGCTACACTACTCTAATGCAAGCAGTATAGAGTAGAATAGGCGATATCTGGAGATCAAGGGGGGGGGGGGCTTGCCTGGTTGCTCTGGCAAGAGAGAGGGGTCGTCAACTCCGTAGTCGAACTGGGCAGCAGCAGCGTCGGTCTCGTAGTCTACCGGAGAGAAGAGGGGGAAGAAACAATGAATACCAAGTAAACAGGTGCATATCGAGGCATGACATGTCAAGAAGCGATGCTAGGCGTGCCCTAACGTGGTATAAGGTGGTACTGGTCAAGGGGGAATCATCCGGGAAAGTATTCCCAGTGTTTCGTGTTTTCGGGCAGAGGAGCCGGAGGGGGAAAGTTGCGGGTTCGATAGGTTAGGGGTGTGTGGTGGACGAACGGACTGCGTATCCGGAATCGTCTCGTCGTTTTGAGCAACTTTCATGTTGAAAATATTTTAATCCGAGTTACGGATTAAAAGATATGATTTTTAAAAGATTTAAACAATTTTGGAATTTAATTATTTATTTAATTAATTCGAAAAAATGTATTTATGACGTCAGCATGATGTCATGCTGATGTCAGCAGTCAACAGGGGTTGACTGAGTCAACCCTGACATGTGGGTCCAGTGGGACCCACCTGTCATTCTCTATTTAGGTTAATTAGGGTTTAGGTTAATCTAATTACAGTTTAATTAAACTTAACTAGTTAATTAATTTAATTAAACCGGATTAATTAACTTAATTAATTAATTAATTAATTAATAATATTATTAAATCATTTTAATTTTATTAATTTTATTTATTGTTTTTATTTATTTTATTATTTATTATTTATTTATTTATATTTTTTTATTATTATTATTTTTTTTTCTTAAATGTTCTGGGGCGAGGGCCCCGTTTGTCATAGGCACAGAGGCCTTGCGGGTCGGGCGCGGGTGCGGGCACGCGCCCATCAGGGCCACCAGGGGGGCGCCGGCGATAGCAGGGCATGGCGAGGCCGGCCGCCGGAGGCGACAGCGGTGAAGCCACGGCGGGACGGCGCCAGGGCGCGGCAGCAGAGGCGAGGACGCGGGGAGCAAGGGAGAGGGCGAGGCAGAGAGGCCTCAGCGGGGCGAGGCCGCGGTGGTGCGCGGGCGGCCGGAGCCGGCGACGGGGAGGCCAGGGGCGTCGGCGGCGTTCGGGAGGGGACTAGGGGGAGAGAGGGGACCGATGGGGGAGGGGAGTGCGGAGACGAGGCGCACCAGGACGCACGCGTGCCGTGGCCGCGGCGACGAGCGCCGGGCGCGCACGGTGGTGCGTCGAGCAGGGGAGGGGAGGAGAGGTCGGGGCGGGACGGCCCGGCGCGGCAGGGGGGAAGAGGCCCCGGCCGAACGGAGGAGGCGCGAGGGGAGGGGGGCACGCGGGCGCGGCCGTGCGGAATGAGGCCGGCACGGGCACGGCCGCCCGGGAAGGGATCGGCGACGACTAGCGCGAGCGCGCGAGGGAGAGAGAGGGAGCGAGGCGGGGCTCACTGAGGCCGTAGGGGGAATGGCAGCGTGCTCGGGGGAGGTCGAGGACGACCGGCGAGGAGGAGGGCGGGGAGGCGTCCGGCGGCGACGGGGCGGTGGCGTGGTCGCCCCGATCTCGATCCAGATCGGGGGAGTGAGGGGAGAGTGGGGATTGGGAGTGGGCTAGGGTTTCCGCCGTGGGGGATAAGGGGAGAGGGGTGGGGGCCGGCCGGGCCTGGTGGTGGCCCAGTTGGCCTGTGGTCAGCTGGGCCGAAGCCCAGGGGGTTTCTTTTCTTTTCTTTTTTCTTTTTTCTGTTTCCTTTTTATTTATTTTCTTTTATGTTTTTTTTATTTATCTATAAACACTTAGGCATTTAATAAAAATTTGTTTGTTGCATCATAATTACCCTTGTAATATTCGTCAACCACCGAACAATTTTATTTTAAATTTTGAAAACTTTTATTGTTTTCATCAATTTGAATTTTGAATTTGAACGGTTTCGAATTATTTCGAGGATAGCAACAGTAATCGGGATGACGTGCCATGATTAGCGTGGGATTACTGTAGCAAGATTATCCGGGCGTTACACTGATTGAGATGAGAGAAGCTGGTATGAACTCAACCTATCTTGTTTTTGTAAATATGATTAGTTCATCGTTCCTGATTCAGCCTATTATGACAATTAGAGATTATAGTTGCTTATGCCATGCTTAATTAGCTAGGAGCTTATAATGGTTTACCTTGCGTGCCAACATGCTATTAAAATGGTTGTGATGTGGTATGATAGGGTGGTATCCTCCTTTGAATGATTAGGGTGACTTGACTTGGCACATGTTCACACATGTAGTTGAAACAAAATCAACATAGCCTTCACGATATTTATGTTCATGGTGGATTATATCCTACTCATGCTTGCACTCGGTGTTGATTACTTTTAATGCATGTTCACGACTGTTGTCACTCTCTAGTTGGTCGCTTCCCAGTCTCTTGCTAGCCTTCACCTGTACTAAGCGGGAATACTGCTTGTGCATCCAAACTCCATAAACCCCAAAGTTATTCCATATGAGTCCACCATACCTTCCTATATGCGGTATTTACCTGCCGTTCCAAGTAAATTTGTATGTGCCAAACTCCAAACCTTCAAATGAAATTCTGTTTTGTATGCTCGAATAGCTCATGTATCAACTAGGGTTGTCTGTATCTTCCATGTTAGACGGGTTATTCTCAAGAGGAGTGGACTCTGCTCCTCATTCACGAGAAAATGGCTGGTCACCGGGATGCCCAGTCCCATGCTCAAATCAAATCAAAATAATTGCAAACAAAACTCCCCCAGGATTGTTGTTAGTTGGAGGTACCCGTTGTTTCGGGCAAGTCATGGATTGATGCTTGTTGGTGGTGGGGGAGTATAAACTTTACCATTCTATTTGGGAACCGCCTATAATGTGTGTAGCATGGAAGATATCGAGATCTCTCAGTTTTTATGTTGACATTGAAAGTATACCGCTCAAAATTTTATTTATCTCTATTTCAAAATTGAGCTCTGGCACCTCTACAAATCCCTGCTTCCCTCTGTGAAGGGCCTATCAATTTATTTTTATGTCGAGTCATCACCCTCTTATTAAAAAGCACCCGCTGGAGAGCACCGTTGTCATTTGCATGCATTACTATTAATGTATATTGGGTATGACTATGACTGGATATCTTTTACCATGAATTACAATGTTTAGTCAGTCCTTGATCTTTAAAGGTGCTCTGCATTTATGTTTTGCGGTCTCAGAAAGGGCTAGTGAGATACCATCATGTTATATTATATTATAATTGTTTTGAGAAAGTGTTGTCATCCGAGATTTATTATTATTGCTCGCTAGTTGATTATGCCATTGATATGAGTAAACATGAGACCTAAGTGTTATTGTGAATATGGTTAGTTCATAATCTTTGCTGAAAACCTGAATGCTGGCTTTACATATTTACAACAATAAGAGCAAACGGAGTTTATAAAAGTTTTTCTTTATCACTTTCAGTTTGTCAATTGAATTGCTTGAGGACAAGCAAAGGTTTAATCTTGGGGGAGTTGATACGTCTCCGTCGTATCTACTTTTCCAAACACTTTTGCCCTTGTTTTGGACTCTAATTGCATGATTTGAATGGAACTAACCCGGACTGACGATGTTTTCAGCAGAACTGCCATGGTGTTATTTTTGTGCAGAAATAGAAGTTCTCGGAATGACCTGAAAATCCACAGAGCAACTTGATGTCTACTACACAACCTTCTTCTTGTAGATGTTGTTGGGCCTGCAAGTGCATAGGTTTGTAGGACAGTAGCAAATTTCCCTCAAGTGGATGACCTAAGGTTTATCAATCCGTAGGAGGCGTAGGATGAAGATGGTCTCTCTCAAACAACCCTACAACCAAATAACAAAGAGTCTCTTGTGTCCCCAACACACCCAATACAGTGGCAAATTGTATAGGTGCACTAGTTCGGCGAAGAGATAGTGATACAAGTGCAAAATAGATAGTAGATATAGGTTTTTGTAATCTGAAATAATAAAAACAGCAAGGTAACTAATGATAAAAGTGAGTGTAAACGGTATTGCAATGATAGGAAATAAGGCCTAGGGTTCATACTTTCACTAGTGAAAGTTCTCTCAACAATAATAACATAGATAGATCATATAACAATCCCTCAACATGCAACAAAGAGTCACTCCAAAGCCACTAATGGCGGAGAACAAACGAAGAGATTACGGTAGGGTACGAAACCACCTCAAAGTTATTCTTTCGGATCGATCTATTAAAGAGTTCGTACTAGAATAACACCTTAAGACACAAATCAACCAAAACCCTAATGTCACCTAGATACTCCATTATCACCTCAAGTATCTGTGGGCATGATTATACGATATGCATCACACAATCTCAGATTCATCCAACCAACACAAAGTACTTCAAAGAGTGCCCTAAAGTTTCTACCGGAGAGTCAAGAAAACGTGTGCCAACCCCTATGCATAGGTTCATGGGAGGAACCCGCAAGTTGGTCACCAAAACATACACCAAGTGGCACGTGATATCCCATTGTCACCACGGATAAACACGGCAAGACATACATCAAGTGTTCTCAAATAAAGACTCAATCTGATAAGATAACTTCAAGAGGGAAACTCAATTCATCACAAGAGAGTAGAGTGGGAGAAACATCATAAGATCCAACTATAATAGCAAAGCTCATGATACATCAAGATCGTGCCATAAAGGGAACACAAGAGAGAGAGAGATCAAACACATAGCTACTGGTACATACCCTCAGCCCCGAGGGTGAACTACTCCCTCCTCGTCATGGAGAGCACCGGGATGATGAAGATGGCCACCGGTGATGGGTTCCCCCTCCGGCAGGGTGCCGGAACGGGCTCCCGAGAGGTTTTCGGTGGCTACATAGGCTTGCGGCAGCGGAACTCCCGATCTATCTTGATATTCGATGTTTTTAGGGTACGTAGGCTTATATAGGCGAAAGAAGTCGGTCGGGGGGTGCTCGAGGGGCCCACGAGACAGGGGGCAGGCCCAGTAGGGGGGCGCCCCCTATCTCCTGGCCCCTCGAGGATCTTCTGACGTGAACTCCAAGTCTCCAGGATCATATTCTTCCAAAAAATCACGTTGCCGAAGGTTTAATTCCGTTTGGACTCCGTTTGATATTCCTTTTCTTCAAAATACTGAAACAGGCAATAAAACAGCAATATGGGCTGGGCCTCCGGTTAATAGGTTAGTCCCAAAAGTAATATAAAAGTGTATAATAAAGCCCGTAATCATTCAAAACAGATAATAAAATAGCATGAATGATTCATAAATTATAGATACGTTGGAGACGTATCACAACTTTTCAGAATTAATAAAAAATACTGGCGATAGAATCAGCATGAGGGGGCCCACACCCTATCCACGAGGGTGGGGGCGCGCCCTAGGGGGGGCGCCCCCCTGCCTCGTGGGCCCCCTGGACCTCCACCGACCTCAACTCCAACTCCATATATTTGTGTCCGCAGAGAAAAAAATCATAGAAAAAGTTTCATCGCGGTTTACGATACAAAGCCGCCGCCAAGCCCTAATCTCTCTTGGGAGGGCTGATCTGGAGTCCGTTCGGGGCTCCTGAGAGTGGGATTCATCGCTGTCGTCATCATTAACCATCCTCCATCACCAATTTCATGATGCTCACCGCCGTGCGTGAGTAATTCCATCGTAGGCTTGTTGGACGGTGATGGGTTGGATGAGATTTACCATGTAATCAAGTTAGTTTTGTTAGGGTTTGATCCCTAGTATCCACTATGTTTTGAGATTGATGTTGCTATGACTTTTCTATGCCTAATGCTTATCACTAGGGCCCAAGTGCCATGATTTCAGATCTGAACCTATTATGTTTTCGCGAATATATGTGAGTTCTTGATCCTATCTTGCAAGTCTATAGTCACCTATTATGTGTTATGATCCGACAACCTCGAAGTGACAATAATTGGGATACTTCTCGGTGATGACCGTAGTTTGAGAAGTTCATGTATTCACTAAGTGTTAATGCTTTGGTCTGGTACTCTATTAAAAGGAGGCCTTAATATCCCTTAGTTTCCATTAGGATCCCGCTGCCATGGGAGGGTAGGACAAAAGATGTCATGCAAGTTCTTTTCCATAAGCATGTATGACTACGTTTGGAATACATGCCTACATTACATTGATGAACTGGAGCTAGTTCTGTGTCACCATATGTTATAGCTATTACATGAGGAATCGCATCCGACATGATTATCCATCACTGATCCAATGCCTACGAGCTTTTCACATATTTCTCTTTGCTTAGTTACTTTGCCGTTGCCACTTTTACAATTACTACAAAACTGCTACTATTACTTTTACTACTATTACCGTTACTTCCATACTACTTTGTGATACGTCTCCAACGTATCTATAATTTTTTATTGCTCCATGCTATTTATCTACTGTTTTGGACTATATTGGGCTTTATTTTCCACTTTTATATTACTTTTGGGACTAACCTATTAATCGGAGGCCCAACCCAGAATTGTTGTTTTTTGCCTATTTCGGTGTTTCAAAGAAACGGAATATCAAATGGAGTCCAAACGGAATGAAACCTTCGGGAACGTGATTTTCCAACTCAACGTGATCCAGGAGACTTGGACCCTACTCCAAGCAGTGCCAGAGGAGGTCACGAGGGTGGAGGGCGCCCCCCCCTGGGCGCGCCCCCTACCTCGTGGGCCCCCTGATGCTCCACCGACGTACTCCTTCCTCCTATATATACCTACGTATCGCCGTACGATCAGAACAGGAGCCAAAAACCTAATTCCACCGCCGCAACCTTCTGTATCCACGAGATCCCATCTTGGGGCCTGTTCCGGAGCTCCGCCGGAGGGGGCATCCACCACGGAGGGCTTCTACATCATCACCATAGCCCCTCCGACGAAGTGTGAGTAGTTTACTTCAGACCTTCGGGTCCATAGCTAGTAGCTAGATGGCTTCTTCTCTCTTTTTGGATCTCAATACAATGTTCTCCCCCTCTCTCGTGGAGATCTATTCGATGTAATCTTCTTTTTGCGGTGTGTTTGTTGAGATCGATGAATTGTGGGTTTATGATCCAGTATTATCTATGGAAAATATTTGATTCTTCTCTGATTCTTTTATGTATGATTGAGTTATCTTTGCAAGTCTCTTCGAATTATCCTTTTTGGTTTGGCCAACTAGATTGGTAGTTCTTGCAATGGGAGAAGTGCTTAGCTTTGGGTTCAATCTTGCGGTGTCCTTACCCAGTGACAGAAAGGGTTGCAAGGCACGTATTGTATTGTTGCCATCGAGGATAACAAGATGGGGTTTTTATCATATTGCATGAATTTATCCCTCTACATCATGTCATCTTGCTTAAGGCGTTACTCTGTTTTTACTTAATACTCTAGATGCATGCTGGATAGCGGTCGATGAGTGGAGTAATAGTAGTAGATGCAGAATCGTTTCGATCTACTTGTTTTGGACGTGATGCCTATATACATGATCATTGCCTAGATATACTCATAACTATGCTCAATTCTGTCAATTGCTCAACAGTAATTTGTTCACCCACCGTAGAATATCTATGCTCTTGAGAGAAGCCACTAGTGAAACCTATGGCCCCCGGGTCTATTCTCATCATATCAATCTCTATCACTTTATTTACTTGCTTTGTTTTTACTTTGCCTTTTACTTTTTACTTTGCATCTATCTATCAAAAATACCAAAAATATTATTTATCATCTCTATCAGATCTCACTTCGTAAGTGACCGTGAAGGGATTGACAACCCCTAATCGCGTTGGTTGCGAGTTGCTATCGTTTTGTGTAGGTACGAGGGACTTGTGCGTGGTCTCCTACTGGATTGATACCTTGGTTCTCAAAAACTGAGGGAAATACTTACGCTACTTTGCTGCATCATCCTCTCCTCTTCGGGGAAATCCAACGCAGTGCTCAAGAGGTAGCAAGAAGAATTTCTGGCACCATTGCTGGGGAGGCTCACGCAAGCAAGTCAGCCATACCAAGTACCCATCGCAATCCCTATCTCTCGCATTACATTATTTGCCATTTGCCTCTCGTTTTCCTCTCCCCCACTTCACCCTTGCCGTTTTATTCGCCCTCTCTTTCCCAATCTCCTCCTCTCTTTTCCCGTTTGCCTTTTCCCGTTGCCTTTATGTTTGCTCGTGTGTTAGTTTGCTTGCTTGTCGTCATGACTAGTCTCTTATCTTCTCCGTTATCTCCCGAGGATGAAGTTCTAAATTTTAAACAAAGGGAGGGAGAAAATCTGAAAGATGCTTGGTATAGAATTTGCAATGCTCAAAATAGATCTACCAGGAAGCAATCTACTTCAGTTCTTCTTCGTAATTTTTACGTAGGTGCTAATCCTTGGTATAGATATATCCTTGATACCATTACCGGAGGGAATTTCTTGGGTAGCCATACTTTAGATTCTTATAATGCTTTAATAGATTTATTTGGCTCACCACCTCTTTTGATTAATGAAACTACGTTAACTTTGGAGCATGTTATGCAAAGACTTGAAATTATTGAGAATAAAGTTGCTACCACTGAATCAATTGAAAATCTTGATAAAAAGATCCACAATCAAATTTCCCAATATGGATCTAAGGTAGGAATGACTTTGAAAAATATTAAAGAAAAAGATCCCATAGTTAATGAGAAAATAAATCTAGACTCCACAAGAATCGATAAACTTGAGGGTATCATTACTAACTTGGGAACCGCTTTTTCTTCCGTGCAAAATACTCCAAGTTCGTCTACTCAAAATACTAAGCTCATTTATGTTCCTAAGAATAAGGGTGAATCTTCTAGTAAGGAAACTGCGGATCTTAAATCTATAAGCGTTCATCCCAATCTTTTTTCCATCATTAAGGAACCTTTTGCTATGAATGCATTTTTCGATCTTTCGCCTGAAAATTTGACAATTACTAGAAAGAAAGAAAATTCTAAAGGAGGTAGATGCCTCATTGAAGAATTGCCTACCAAAGATGGCAATACCTAGATCTATCCTTGCTTTTATGCCTAGCTAGGGGCGTTAAACGATAGCGCTTGTTGGGAGGCAACCCAATTTCATTTTGTGTTTTTTGTTTTCGCTTCTATTTAGGAATAAATAATCCATCTACCTTATGTTTGGATGTGGTTTTATCTTTTAATTAGTGTTTGTGCCAAGTAGAACCTATAGGATAACCTACGATGATAGTTGATTTGATTCTGCTGAAAAACAGAAACTTTGCGTGCACGAATATAATTTTGTTAAATCACAGGAACGTGCTTTTGCGTTGATTCTTTTTGATGCTGTTAAGTAAACAAATTGTACAGGAATTCCTATTTTGGTAGAATTTTTAGAGTTCCAGAAGTTTGCGTTAGTTACAGATTGCTACAGACTGTTCTGCTTTTGACAGATTCTGTTTTTCGTGTGTTGTTTGCTTATTTTGATGAATTTATGGCTAGTAAAATAGTTTATAAACCATAGAGAAGTTAGAATACAGTAGGTTTAACACCAATATAAATAAAGAATGAGTTCATTACAGTACCTTAAGTAGTTCTTTGTTTTCTTTCTCTAACGGAGCTCACGAGATTTCTGTTGAGTTTTGTGTTGTGAAGTTTTCAAGTTTTGGGTGAATTCTTTTGATGGATTATGGAACAAGGAGTGGCAAGAGCCTAAGCTTGGGGATGCCCATGGCACCCCCAAGATAATCCAAGGACACCAAAAAGTCAAAGCTTGGGGATGCCCCGGAAGGCATCCCCTCTTTCGTTCCACTTCCATCGGTAATTTACTTGGAGCTATATTTTTATTCACCACATGATATGTGTTTTGCTTGGAGCATCTTGTATTATTTGTGTCTTTGCTTGTTAGTTTACCACAATCATCCTTGCTGTACACATCTTTTGAGAGAGCCATACATGATTTGGAATTTGTTAGAATACTCTATGTGCTTCACTTATATCTTTTGAGCTTGATAGTTTTGCTCATAGTGCTTCACTTATATCTTTTGAGCGTGATAATTTTTGCTCTAGTGCTTCACTTAGATCTTTTAGAGCACGGTGGTGGATTTGTTTTAAAGAAACTATTGATCTCTCATGCTTCACTTAGATTATTTTGAGAGTCGTTAATAGCATGGTAATTTGCTTAATGTTAATATACTTGGTGTTCAAGATATGTGAAACTTTCTTTTGAGTGAATTGAATACTAAGATAAGTTTGATGCTTGATAATTGTTTTGAGATATGGAGGTGATAATATCAAAGTCGTGCTAGTTGGGTGATTATGAATTTGAGAAATACTTGTGTTGAAGTTTGCAAGTCCCGTAGCATGCACGTATGGTTAAAGTTGTGTAACAAATTTGAAACATGAAGTGTACCTGGCTTGTGCATCCTTATGAGTGGCGGTCGGGGACGAGCGATGGTCTTTTCCTACCAATCTATCCCCCTAGGAGCATGCGCGTAGTACTTGATTTTTGATGACTTCTAAATTTTTGCAATAAGTATATGAGTTCTTTTGACTAATGTTGAGTCCATGGATTATACGCACTCTCACCTTTCCGCCTTTGCTAGCCTCTTCGGTACCGTGCATTGCCCTTTCTCACCTTGAGAGTTGGTGCAAACTTCGCTGGTGCATCCAAACCCCGTGATACGATACACTCTATCACACATAAACCTCCTTTTATCTTCCTCAAAACAGCCACCATACCTACCTATCATGGCATTTCCATAGCCATTCCGAGATATATTGCCATGCAACTTCCACCACCATCATCATCATGACATACATTAGTTTTGTCATATTGCCATTGCATGATCATGTAGTTGACATCGTATTTGTGGCAAAGCCACCATGCATTATTTTCCATACATGTCACTCTTGATTCATTGCACCATCCCGATACACCGCCGGAGGCATTCATATAGAGTCATATCTTGTTCTAAGTTTCGGGTTGTAATCCTTATGTTGTAATCAATAGAAGTGTGATGATCATCATTATTAGAGCATTAACCAAATAAAATAAAATAAAGAGAAAGGCCAAAAGAAAAAGGAAAAAAGAAAGGCCCAAAAAAATAAAATAAAATAAAATAAAATAAAAAGGGCAATGCTACTATCTCTTTTTCCACACTTGTGCTTCAAAGTAGCACCTTATTCTTCATGTAGTGAGTCTCATATATTGTGCTTCAAAGTAGCACCTTGTTCTTCATGTAGTGAGTCTCATAAGTTGTTTTTTATACTAGTGGGAATTTTTCATTATAGAACTTGGCTTGTATATTCCTACGATGGGCTTCCTCAAATGCCCTAGGTCTTCATGAGCAAGCAAGTTGGATGCACACCCACTAGTTTTCTTTTGTTGAGCATTCATAGCTCTAGTGCATCCGTTGCATGGCAATCCCTACTCCTCATGTTGACATCAATTGATGGGCATCTCCATAGCTCGTTGATTAGCCTCATCAATGTGAGACTTTCTCCTTTTTTGTCTTCTCCACACAATCCCCATCGTCATATTCTATTCCACCAATAGTGCTATATCCATGGCTCACGCTCATGTATTGCGTGAAGGTTGAAAAAGTTTGAGATTATTTAAGTATGAAACAATTGCTTGGCTTGTCATCGGGGGTATAGAAGTTGGGAACATCTTTGTGTGACGAAAATGAAGCATAGCCTAACTATATGATTTTGTAGGGATGAACTTTCTTTTGCCATGTTATTTTGAGAAGACATGATTGCTTTGATTAGTATGCTTGAAGTATTATTATTTTTGTGTCAATATGAACTTTTGTCTTGAATCTTTCAAATCTGAATATTCATATCACAGTTAAGAAGATTTACATTGAAATTATGCCAAAGTATCACTCCGCATCAAAAATTCATTTTTATCATTTACCTACTCGAGGACGAGCAGGAATTAAGCTTGGGGATGCTTGATACGTCTCCAATGTATCTATAATTTTTGATTGCTCCATGCTACTTTATCTACTATTTTGGACTATATTGGGCTTTATTTTCCACTTTTATATTACTTTTGGGACTAACCTATTAACCGGAGGCCCACCCCAGAATTGCAGTTTTTTGCCTATTTCAGTGTTTCGATGAAACATAAGATCAAACGGAGTCCAAACGAAATGAAACCTTCGGGAACGTGATTTTCCAACTGAACGTGATCCAGGAGACTTGGACCCTACTCCAAGCAGTGCCAGAGGAGGTCACGAGGGTGGAGGGCGCCCCCCCCCCCCCCCGGGCGCGCCCCCTACCTCATGGGCTCCTGACGCTCCACCGACGTACTCCTTCCTCCTATATATACCTACGTATCCCCGTACGATCAAAACAGGAGCCAAAAACCTAATTCCACCGCCGCAACCTTCTGTATCCACGAGATCCCATCTTGGGGCCTGTTCCAGAGCTCCGCCGGAGGGGGCATCCACCACGGAGGGCTTCTACATCATCACCATAGCCCCTCCGATGAAGTGTGAGTAGTTTACTTCAGACCTTCGGGTCCATAGCTAGTAGCTAATGGCTTCTTCTCTCTTTTTGGATCTCAATACAATGTTCTCCCCCTCTCTCGTGGAGATCTATTCGATGTAATCTTCTTTTTGCGGTGTGTTTGTTGAGACCGATGAATTGTGGGTTTATGATCCAGTATTATCTATGGAAAATATTTGATTCTTCTCTGAATTCTTTTATGTATGATTGAGTTATCTTTGCAAGTCTCTTCGAATTATCCTTTTTGGTTTGGCCAACTAGATTGGTAGTTCTTGCAATGGGAGAAGTGCTTAGCTTTGGGTTCAATCTTGCGGTGTCCTTACCCAGTGACAGAAAGGGTTGCAAGGCACGTATTGTATTGTTGCCATCGAGGATAACAAGATGGGTTTTTATCATATTGCATGAATTTATCCCTCTACATCATGTCATCTTGCTTAAGGCGTTACTCTGTTTTTACTTAATACTCTAGATGCATGTTGGATAGCGGTCGATGAGTGGAGTAATAGTAGTAGATGCAGAATCGTTTCGATCTACTTGTTTTGGACGTGATGCCTATATACATGATCATTGCCTAGATATACTCATAACTATGCTCAATTCTGTCAATTGCTCAACAATAATTTGTTCACCCACCATAGAATATCTATGCTCTTGAGAGAAGCCACTAGTGAAACCTATGGCCCCCAGGTCTATTCTCATCATATCAATCTCTATCACTTTATTTTCTTGCCTTGTTTTTACTTTGCCTTTTACTTTTTACTTTGCATCTATCTATCAAAAATACCAAAAATATTATTTATCATCTCTATCAGATCTCACTTTCGTAAGTGACCGAGAAGGGATTGAGAACCCCTAATCGCGTTGGTTGCGAGTTGCTATCGTTTTGTGTAGGTACGAGGGACTTGTGCGTGGTCTCCTACTGGATTGATACCTTGGTTCTCAAAAACTGAGGGAAATACTTACGCTACTTTGCTGCATCATCCTCTCCTCTTCGGGGAAATCCAACGCAATGCTCAAGAGGTAGCACTTTGCTACTAAATACTTTGCTGCAGATACTAAGTTATCCAGGTGTGGTTGAATTGACAACTCAACTGCTAATACTTGAGAATATTCTTTGGCTCCCCTTGTGTCGAATCAATAAATTTGGGTTGAATACTCTACCCTCGAAAACTGTTGCGATCCCCTATACTTGTGGGTTATTAGGTATCGTTATTTTCTGACCTTCATAGATGATTTGAGCAGATATGGGTATATCTACTTAATGAAACACAAGTCTGAAACATTTGAAAAGTTCAAAGAATTTCAGAGTGAAGTGGAGAATCATCATAACAACAAAATAAAGTTTCTACAATCTGATCGCTGAGGAGAATATTTGAGTTACGAGTTTGGCCTTCATTTAAAATAATGTGGAATAGTTTCACAGCTCACGCCACCTGGAACACCATAGCGTAATAGTGTGTCCGAATGTCATAACCGCACTTTATTGGATATGGTGCGATCTATGATGTCTCTTACCGATTTACCACTATCATTTTGGGGTTATGCATTAGAGACAGCTGCATTCACATTAAACAGGGCACCGTCAAAGTCCGTTGAGACAACACCGTATGAACTGTGGTTTGGCAACAAACCTAAGTTGTCATTTCTTAAAGTCTGGGAATGCGATGCTTATGTCAAAAGGCTTCAGCCTGATAAGCTCGAACCCAAATCAGATAAGTGCGTCTTCATTTGATACCCTAAGGAAACAATTGTGTACACCTTCTACCACAAGTCCGAAGGCAAGATTTTTGTTGCTAAGAACGGAACCTTTCTAGAGAAGTAGTTTCTCTTGAAAGATATGAGTGGGAGGAAAGTAGAACTTGATGAGGTAATTGTACCTACTCTCAATTTGGAAGGTAGCTCATTCGAGAAATCTGTTCCCATGATGCCTACACCAACTAGAGAGGAAGCTAATGATAAAGATCATGAAACTACAGATCAAGTTGCTACAGAACCTCATAGGTCATGCAGAGCACGATCCTCACCAGAGTGGTACGGTAATCCTGTTCTGGAGGTCATGTTACTTGACCATGACGAACCTACGAACTATGAAGAAGCTATGATGAGCCCAGATTATGATAAGTGGCTTGAGGCCATGAAATCTGAGATAGGATCCATGTATGAGAACAAAGTGTGGACTTTGGTTGATTTGACTGATGATTGGCGAGCCACAGAAAATAAATGGATCTTCAAGAGGAAGACAGACGATGATAGTAGTGTTACTATCTACAAAGCTCGAATTGTCATAAAAAGGTTTTTGACAAGTTCAATGTGTTGACTATGACGAGATTTTCTCACTCATATCGATACTTAAGTCTGTCTGAATCATGTTAGAAATTGCCGCATTTTATGAAATCTGGCAAATGGATATCAAAACTGCTATAGGTGCAACCAGAAGGTTTTGTCTACAATGCAACCAAAAGGTTTTGTCGATCCTATAGGTGCTAACAAAATGTGCAAGCTCCAGCGATCCATCTATGGACTGGTGCAAGCATCTTGGAGTTGGAATATACGCTTTGATGAGTTGATCAAAGCATATAGTTTTATACAGACTTGCGGTGAAGCCTGTATTTACAAGAAAGTGAGTGGGAGCACTACACCCTTTCTGATAAGTATATGTGAATGACATATAGTTGATCTGAAATGATGTAGAATTTTCTGGAAAGCATAAAGGAGAGTTCAAAAGGAGTTTTTTCAAAGAAAGATCTTGGTGAAGTTGCTCACATATTGGCCATCAAGATCTATAGAGATAGATCAAGATGTTTGATAAGATTTTTCAATGAGTACATACCTTGACAAGACTTTGAAGTAGTTCAAAATGGAACAGTCAAAGAAGGAATTCTTGCCTGTGTTGCAAGGTGTAAAGTTGAGTAAGACTCAAAACCCGACCACAACAGAAAATAGAAAGAGAATGGAAGCCATTCCCTATGCATCTACCATAGGTTCTATAAAGTATGCTATGTTTTGTACCAAACCTATTGTGTACCTTATCATGAGTTTGGCAAGAGGGTACGATAGTGATCCGGGAGTGGATCACTGGACAACTGTCAAAGTTATCCTTAGTTACCTAAGAGGACTAAGGAAATATTTCTCGGTTACGGAGGTGATAAAGAGTTCGCCATAAGGAGTTACGTTGATGTAAGCTTTTACACCGATCCGGATGACTCTGAGTCTCAATCTGGATACATATTGAAAGTGGGAGCAATTAGGTAAAGTAGCTCCGTGCAGAGCATTGTAGACATAGAAATTTGCAAAATACATACGGATCTGAATGTGGCTGACCCGTTGACTAAACTTCTCTCATAAGCAAAACATGATCACACCTTAGTACTCTTTGGGGGTTAATCACATGGCGATGTGAACTAGATTATTGACTCTAGTAAACCCTTTGGGTGTTGGTCACATGGCGATGTGAACTATGGGTGTAATCACATAACGATGTGATCTATTGCTGTTAAATCACATGGTGATGTGAACTAGATTATTGACTCTAGTGCAAGTGGGAGACTGAAGGAAATATGCCCCAGAGGCAATAATAAAGTTGTTATTTTATATTTCCTTATATCATGATAAATGTTTATTATTCATGCTAGAATTGTATTAACCGGAAACTTGATACATGTGTGAATACATAGACAAAACACTGTGTCCCTAGTATGCCTCTACTTGACTAGCTCGTTGATCAAAGATGGTTAAGTTTCCTAGCCATAGACATGTGTTGTCATTTGATGAACGGAATCACATCATTAGGAGAATGATGTGATGGACAAGACCCATCCGTTAGCTTAGCATAATGATCATACTGTTTTATTGCTACTACTTTATTCATGTCAAATACATATTACTCCGACTATGAGATTATGCAACTCCCGGACACCAGAGGAATGCCTTATGTGCTATCAAACATCACAACATAACTGGATGATTATAAAGATGCTCTACAGGTATCTTCGAAGGTGTTTGTTGGGTTGGCATAGATCGAGATTAGGATTTGTCACTCCGAGTATCGGAGAGGTATCTCTGGGCCCTCTCGGTAATGCACATCATATGAAGCCTTGCAAGCAATGTGACTAATGAGTTAGTTACGAGATGATGCACTATGGAACGAGTAAATAGACTTGACGGTAACGAGATTGAACTAGGTATGAAGATAACGACGATCGAATCTTGGTCAAGTAACATACCGATGACAAATGGAATAACGTATGTTGACATTGCGGTTCGACCAATAAAGATCTTCATAGAATATGTGGGAAACAATATGAGCATCCAGGTTCTGCTATTGGTTATTGATAGGAAATGTGTCTCGGTCATGTCTACATAGTTCTCGAACCCATAGGGTCCGCATGCTTAATGTTTGATGACGATATGTATTATATGAGTTATGTGTTTTGGTGACCTAAGGTTGTTCGGAGTCCTGGATGAGATCACGGACATGATGAGGAGTCTCGAAATGGTCAATATGTAAATATTGATATATTGGAAGGTTATATTCGGACACTAGAATGGTTCCAGAGTGGTTCGGGTATTTTTCGGAGTACCGAGGGGTTACGGAACCCCGCGGGGAAGTAATGGGCCTTAATGGGCCATAGTGGAGAGGAGAGGTAGGCCACGAGGAGGTGCCCCCCCCATGGGGAGTCCAAATTGGACTAGGGGAGGGGCGCGGCCCCCCTTTCCCTCTCCCTCTCCCTCTCTTTCCCTTTTCCCCTCCATTGGAAGGAAGGGGGCCGACTAGGACTTGGAGTCCTAGTAGGACTCCTCCCACTTGGCGCGCCCCCTAGGGCCGGCCTCCTCCCCTCTCCTCCTTTATATACGGGGGCGGGGGGCACCTCTAGACACAACAGTTGTTTCTTAGCCATGTGGGGTGCCCCCCTCCACTGTTTACTCCTCTGGCCATATTGTATTAGTGCTTATGCAAAGCCCTGCGCGGATCACATCACCAACAGCGTCACCACGCCGTCGTGCTGACGGAACTCATCTACTCCATCGACACTCTGTTGGATCAAGAGTTCGAGGGACATCATCGAGCCGAACATGTGCAAAACTAGAAGGTGTCGTACGTTCGGTACTTGATCAGTTGATTCAAGAAGACGTTCGACTACATCAACTGCGTTAAGTTAACGCTTCCGCTTTCTGTCTACAAGGGTACGTGGACACACTCTCCCCCTCTCGTTGCTATGCATCTCCTAGATAGATCTTGCGTGAGCATAGGAAATTTTTTGAAATTGCATGCAACGTTTCCCAACAATCATTCCCTGCGTGTTCAACTGCTCTATGCGTGTGGTTGCTCGCGGTTGAGGCAGTCGCGACATGCTCTGCTCGCGTCCCACCCAACTCGATGTTAGCAGCAATCGTAGACAGAGCAAATCACACGGCTCATTAGCAGCAATCATTTGTGTTACTATTGGTCTTCACACACATTTCTGATTATGGACCTGTTTGTTGCGTATCGCACACATCTTGTTCAGTTGAACTATTTATGTTGTCTTGGCTCATCGCAAACAGTTCATCCAAGTGAACTGTATGCCCTCCATCGCACATACCTTGATCTGGCTGACCATTTCTATTGTGTTGCCTAATTGCACATAGTTCATCCTAGTGAATTGTATGCCGTATATCACACACAACCTCATCTGGCTGCACATTTCTGTTGTTCTGCCTCATTGCAAACAGTTCTTCTGGATTAACCGTTTGCCACACATCGAACACGCAACTCTAATCTAAACCGTGTTTGATGTCACAACCATCGCAAACGTTTTGCATCTTTTTGACGGTTTTATTACATCATCGTTTGTGATTAATGCATCGCACATAGTTTCGTCGAAGGGTCTCTGATTGGACTGTCGCGTTTGGACCAACCTGCAGTAGTGTCATACCCTACGTATGTCGTCCTTAATTACCTGGCTTTCATGGGGGGTGTCTGTATCGAGAGGAAGGCGCCACATCTAAGTTGTACATTATTTGATATTTAAAACACATCACCCCTTCCAATGTACATCATTTTGGGCCGCATGGTGGTGGTGCTGGTTTTGTGGCCCCTCTCGTGCGATTTTTGATGATGGTACAATCTATTGGCCCAAGCGGTGTATTCTATCCATTTTTGATTGACAACAACAGTGGTCGTTTGACCAAGCGATAGATTCACTGGTCCGTCTTATGGTAGGTCATGGCGACATGCATGTATGACCAAAGTATGAGTACGTGCATGCGTCCGGCCGACATGAAGTGGGGGTCAGGATGTAAATGGTCAGTCCACTGGACGTTTCTGGGATTGCCCGCACTGACCACCACTTTTTATGTGGAATTATGCGGTAGCCCAATTAATTTTTATGCGGGGCATGTGGCGTCCACATACTGCCGCATATATTTACAAAGCTTACACTGGATAAGCTGACATACAAAGGGGAAGTATATACGTATGTACAGGAAGTATGACAAACAAATGACAGTAGATTTAAAGTGAAAATGGCAAACAGTGGATAATATTAGCCCACACTGAAAATGGCAAACAGTGGATAATACAAAGTGAAAAACGCCTATCAAAGCAGCGGAAATATCTCCTGTATGTGAACAAGGAATATGCAACACACTCCCCATCCTCCATATCCCAAAATGAACAGAAAGCGCCTAGACTGAAAACAACACCAAATGATAAAACTAGCAGTAAGAGCATCTTCTGTCAGCTTTGTGTCGGGCGACCTTTGTACACCAAGCTATACTCACTGATCTTTCACTTGATTAATCGGAATCAGAATGGTCCCAGGATTGGCCTCATCTTCAGTCCACTCAACTGATTTTTTCTGCAGAAACTTCTCAACCTATGGCCATTCAAGTTTATTAATAAGTTATATAAGACATACAGTACCATCTACATGCAAAATCAGCTATTCAAATGTAACATGCGATTTGTAAATTGTTTGACATGACCCACCAGAATGAATTATCTATCAGATTTTATAAAGCTCATTCATAACAAAAACAAATAACATATTTACAAGCATTGGCCAAACAAACATTCCAATAAAGGAGATAGGCAATGATCTTAAATCAATATTCTAACCAAGAAGAGTCCTTAATGATTATTATTGTAACCAGATCTTGATAGCATAATTGCAAGGATGATAGTAGTGACCTTGATCAGGTATATTATTCTAGCAGCATACACAATTTATATTCAGAGCGCAACTCGAAACTATGGACGCACCTTAGTTAATAGTAGTGACCTTGATCAGGAGTATTGGCATGCTTATCATTACATCAAAACCAATCTTGAAGGAAGATTAAGGCTTCCACAGTCTCGCTGCACAATCTACTTCTGTAATCACTGATCAAACGCTTTACAGTACTGAAAGCCGACTCTGCGATACGACGGAAGCTTGTACAGCAAGAACATCACGAGCTATACAAGAAAGGATGGGATACTTAGACGAGTGAAGATGCCACCATTGAAGAATGTTGAAATCGTCTGTGCGAGTGAATGTGTCTTCTTCTAAGTATCTAGCAAGCTCACTAGCAGTTTGGCGTTGCTTCTTATTCAAGTGTTGGTCCCAATCTGCCAATGGATCATTCTCTTCATTCACAACCTCATCAATTTTTTGTCCGGGTGCTAACTCATCCAATGTATCTGTCATTTGTGAAGAATATTCTTTGAAAAGGTTGTCAAGAGCTCCTTTCACTGCAAGCAAATGTTTTTCTACATCTGGACCAAAAGCTTGTTTTAGTCGAAACTCGATGAAGTAGAGTTTAAATCATGGATCAAGGATCACAGGTATATAGTTTGGCAAATATGATTCCATCCAATACTTATCAAACTTTTTTTGCATCTCTCCAACCATTCTTCAAATAACTTCATCCTTTGTTGATGCTTCCTTCTGCAGCAATAACCTCACATTCAAGATTTGATGGAAGTACAAATTTGAGGTAGAATAACTTCAAGCGGAAAGTACATTTGTGGCTGTGTAAAAAACTTTTAACATAGCACAAACTGTTTCAGCATTTTTCCACTCTCCCGAGGATGGACAAAATACATAATCTAGGTCCTTTTGCACCAAAGCATGAAAGGCTCTTCGAAAGGGGAGCACTGACTCCAACATAATATAGGTGGAGTTCCAACATGTTGGCACATCAGCCGAGGGGAGTTTGCAAGAGATACCAACTTGCGCAACTACTTATTTGAACTTGCCAAACTGAGAGGGAGAACTCTTAATGAACTTGACACTCTCTCCGATATCATCTATCACACCTTTCATCGTTGTGAAATCATCTTGGACAATCAAATTTATCACATGGCATGCACAACAGATATGAAGTAATTGACCTTTAATAGGCAACATATGCTTGCTGTTCAGATTTTTTCTTAGATTATTGACCATTGTACCATTAACTGATGCATTATCCAATGTCATACTAAAGAGTTTGTCCTCAGTATTACAATCCTACAAACTATTTAATAAAACATTAAACACTGTTGCTCCGTTTTGTGGAGTCTCCACCATAAAAAATCTGAAGATCCTCTTTAGCAAAATCCACTTGCTGGTGATCAAATGGCAAGTGATGCATAGATAGGACAAAGTCTGATTAGATGTCCACATGTCCGCTATTAAAGAAACTCTACCACTGTATTTCTTCAAATGTTCAGAGAACGCTGACCTCTCCAAATTATAGTGTTTCACGCACTCATCTTTAATAGTATTTCTAGAAACATTTTTGAACAAGGGATTCAAACTTTTCATGAAGTCTCTAAAACCACTGTACTCAACTATTGAGAAAGGCAACTCATGCATTACTATCATTCTAGCAAGCATATCTCTAGATGTTTCTTGATCAAAGTTCCATTGCTTAAGTATAGAGGCATCAGGAGATGAAACCGAGGATTTCACGTTCTCAACAAAGATATGTAAATCTGACCTTTTTTCGCAAGAAGCCAAGTGCCTTCTTATACCACTTGTGCCAACATCTCGTCCAGCTTGAAACACTTCATGACAGTGCTTGCACTGAGCTTTGACAAGTATCTTACGATGATAAATTGGTTCAAAATCTCTCCAAACAGCAGAAATTAGTCTTCGTGTCTTGCGGACTGTTAATTGGCAAGCAAAAAAAAGTCAACTCACAAGAACATTTTAAACTTGTAACTACATACAAGTGTAATTGCAAAAGAGAAAAAACGAAGCCAACTCACCACGTGGATGATTAATTTTTGAACCTCCAAATGGAGTAGTCATTGGAGAAGGGGATCCTAAGATAGAGGGTGATCTCAGACGAATTTGCTGCAACTCTTGCTAGAAGCCCAAGGGAAGATCTGAACGTGTTTGCCATCGATGAACTTACTAATGGAGATCTGGCCACTATTTGACTATGTGTCATAGGTGGAGAATTTCGTATCTACATAACAAAACACCGAAAATTCAGAACATACTATCAATTTCAAGAAGGTATAGAAGCATCTTTGTGTTATAGAGTGAGGTTTAATAGAGAAATCTGGAAAGAATGACCTGTAGCTCCTCTGTTGTAGCTCCTTGAACAAATTTAGAATAGTTCGTCGAACGAGCATGTTTCCTCTTCCCCTGCAACTCCTCCTCCTGGTTTTTCCTCTTCTTCTCTTGCTTCTTCCTCTTCTCTTCTCTCTTCTCTTTCCTCTTTTCTTCCAGGCTTTTCTTTCTCGCCTTATGCCTTCGTTTTTCCTCCTGCCTATCTAATCTGTAACGCAAACACAGGGGGTCAAAAAAATATCAAAGAATACAAGTAATGTCACAGGGAAACACTGTTGGGGAACGTAGCAGAAATTCAAAATTTTCCTACGTGTCACCAAGATCTATCTAAGGAGAAACCAGCAACGAGGGGAAGGAGAGTGCATCTACATACCCTTGTAGATCGCTAAGCGGAAGCGTTCAAGAGAACGGGGTTGAAGGAGTCGTACTCGTCGTGATCCAAATCACCGGAGATCCTAGTGCCGAACGGACGGCACCTCCGCGTTCAACACACGTACAGCCCGGTGACGTCTCCCATGCCTTGATCCAGCAAGGAGAGAGGGAGAGGTTGAGGAAGACTCCATCCAGTAGCAGCACAATGGCGTGGTGGTGGTGGAGGAGCGTGGCAATCCTGCAGGGCTTCGCCAAGCACCTACGGGAGAGGAGGAGGTGTCACGGGAGGGAGGGAGGCGCCAGGGCTTCAGGTGCGGCTGCCCTTCCCTCCCCTCCACTATATATAGGGGCAAGGGAGAGGGGGGAGGCGCAGCCTTGCCCCTTCCTCCAAGGAAGGGGTGCGGCCAAAGGGGGGAGGAGTCCATCCTCCCCAAGGCACCTCGGAGGTGCCTTCCCCCTTTGAGGACTCTCCCCTTTCCTTATATCTTGGCGCATGGGCCTCTTGGGGCTGGTGCCCTTGGCCCATATAGGCCAAGGCGCACCCCCTACAGCCCATGTGGCCCCCCGGGGCAGGTGGACCCCCCCCCCCCCGGTGGACCCCCGGACCCCTTTCGGCACTCCCCGTACAATACCGATAAAGTGCGAAACTTTTCCGGCGACCAAAATAAGACTTCCCATATATAAATCTTTACCTCCGGACCATTCCGGAACTCCTCGTGACGTCCGGGATCTCATCCGGGACTCCGAACAACATTCGGTAACCACATACAAACTTCCTTTATAACCCTAGCGTCATCGAACCTTAAGTGTGTAGACCCTACGGGTTCGGGAGACATGTAGACATGACCGAGACGTTCTCCGGTCAATAACCAACAGCGGGATCTGGATACCCATGTTGGCTCCCACATGTTCCACGATGATCTCATCGGATGAACCACGATGTCAAGGACTCAATCAATCCCGTATACAATTCCCTTTGTCTAGCGGTATTGTACTTGCCCGAGATTCGATCGTCGGTATCCGATACCTTGTTCAATCTCGTTACCGGCAAGTCTCTTTACTCGTTCCGTAACACATCATCCCGTGATCAACCCCTTGGTCACATTGTGCACATTATGATGATGTCCTACCGAGTGGGCCCAGAGATACCTCTCCGTTTACACGGAGTGACAAATCCCAGTCTCGATTCGTGCCAACCCAACAGACACTTTCGGAGATACCTGTAGTGCACCTTTATAGCCACCCAGTTACGTTGTGACGTTTGGTACACCCAAAGCATTCCTACGGTATCCGGGAGTTGCACAATCTCATGGTCTAAGGAAATGATACTTGACATTAGAAAAGCTTTAGCATACGAACTACGATCTTTGTGCTAGGCTTAGGATTGGGTCTTGTCCATCACATCATTCTCCTAATGATGTGATCCCGTTATCAATGACATCCAATGTCCATGGTCAGGAAACCGTAACCATCTATTGATCAACGAGCTAGTCAACTAGAGGCTTACTAGGGACATGGTGTTGTCTATGTATCCACACATGTATCTGAGTTTCCTATCAATACAATTATAGCATGGATAATAAACGATTATCATGAACAAGGAAATATAATAATAACTAATTTATTATTGCCTCTAGGGCATATTTCCAACAGTCTCCCACTTGCACTAGAGTCAATAATCTAGTTCACATCGCCATGTGATTAACACTCACAGGTCACATCGCCATGTGACCAACATCCAAAGAGTTTACTAGTGTCATTAAACTAGTTCACATCATCATGTGATTAAGACTCAATGAGTTCTGGGGTTTGATCATGTTTTGCTTGAGAGAGGTTTTAGTCAACGGGTCTGCAATATTCAGATCCGTATGTACTTCGCAAATCTCTATGTCATATTGTAAATGCTGCTTCCACGCTCCACTTGGAGCTATTCCAAATGGTTGCTCCACTATACGTATCCAGTTTGGTACTCAGAGTCATTCGGATAGGTGTTAAAGCTTGCATCGTCGTAACCCTTTACGCCAAACTCTTTATCACCTCCATAATTGAGAAATAAATCCTTATTACTCCAAGGACAATTTTGACCGCTATCTGGTGATCCACTCCTTGATCACCTTTGTACCCTCTTGCCAGACATGTGGCAAGGCACACATCAGGTGCGGTACATAGTATAGCATACTGTAGAGCCTATGTCTAAAGCATAGGGGACGACCTTCGTCCTTTCTCTCTTTTCTGCCGTGGTTGAGCTTTAAGTCATACCTTACATCTCAGGTAAGAACTCCTTCTTTGACTGATCCATCTTGAACACCTTCAAGATCATGTCAAGGTATATGCTCATTTGAAAGTATTATTAAGCATTTTGATCTATCCTCATAGATTTTGATGCTCAATGTTCAAGTAGCTTGATCCAGGTTTTCTATTGAAAAACACCTTTCAAATAACCCTATATGCTTTCCAGAAATTCTACATCATTTCTGATCAACAATATGTCAACAACATATACTCATCAGAAATTCTATAGTGCTCCCACTCACTTCTTTGGAAATACAAGTTTCTCATAAACTTTGTATAAACCCAAAATCTTTGATCATCTTATCAAAGTGTATATTCCAACTCCGAGATGCTTACTCCAGTCCATGGAAGGATCGCTGGAGCTAGCATACCTTTTAGCATCCTTAGGATCGACAAAACTTTCTGATTGTATCACATACAACCTTTCCTTACGAAAACTGGTAAGGAAACTCGTTTTGACATCCATCTGCCAGATTTCATAAATGCAGCTAATGCTAACATGATTCCGACGGACTTAAGCATCGCTACGGATGAGAAAATCTCATCGTAGTCAACTCCTTGAACTTGTGAAAAACTCTTCGCCACAAGTCGAGCTTCATAGACGGTGACATTACCGTCCACGTCCGTCTTCTTCTTAAAGATCCATTTATCTCAATGGCTTGCCGATCATCGGGCAAGTCCACCAAAGTCCATGCTTTGTTATGATACATGGATCCTATCTCGGATTTCATGGCTTCTAACCATTTGTCGGAATATGGGCCCACCATCGCTTCTCCATAGCTCGTAGGTTCATTGTTGTCTAGCAACATGACCTTCAAGACAGGATTACTGTACCACTCTGAAGCAGTACGCATCCTTGTCACCCTACGAGGTACGGTAGTGACTTGATCCAAAACTTCATGATCACTATCATAAGCTTCTACTTCAATTGGTGTAGGTGCCACAGGAACAACTTCCTGTGCCCTGCTACACACTTGTTGAAGTGACGGTTCAATAACCTCATCAAGTCTCCACCATCCTCCCACTCAATTCTTCGAGACAAACCTTTCCTCGAGAAAGGACCCGATTCAAGAAACAATCCCTATTGCTTTCGGATCTGAATTAGGAGGTATACCCAACTGTTTTGGGTGTCCTATGAAGATGCATTTTATCCGCTTTGGGTTCGAGCTTATCAACCTGAAACTTTTTCACATAAGCGTCGCAGCCCCAAACTTTTAAGAAACGACAACTTAGGTTTCTCCAAACGGTGTCGTCTCAACGGAATTACGTGGTACCCTATTAAAGTGAGTGCGGTTGTCTCTAATGCCTAACCCATGAACGATAGTGGTAATTCGATAAGAGACATCAAGGTACGCACCATATCCAATAGGGTGCTACTATGATGTTCGGACACACCATCACACTATGGTGTTCCAGGCGGTATTAATTGTGAAACAATTTCCACAATGTCTTAATTGTGTGCCAAAACTCGTAACTCAGATATTCATCTCTATGATCATATCATAGACATTCTATCCTCTTGTCACGAAGATCTTAAACTTCACTCTGAAATTACTTGAACCATTCAATAATTCAGACTTGTGTTTCATCAAGTAAATATACTCAACATCTACTCGAATCATCTGTGAAGTAAGAACATAACGATATTCACTGCATGCCTCAGCACTCATTGGACTGCACACATCAAAATGTGTTACTTCCAACAAGTTGCTATCTTGTTCCATTTTACTGAAAACGAGGCTTTTCAGTCATCTTGCCATGTGGTATGATTTGCATATCTCAAGTGATTCAAAATCAAGTGAGTCCAAACGATCCATCTGCATGGAGTTTCTTCATGCGTATACACCAATAGACATGGTTCGCATGTCTCAAACTTTTCAAAAACGAGTGAGTCCAAAGATCCATCAACATGGAGCTTCTTCATGCGTTTTACACCAATATGACTTACATGGCAGTGCCACAAGTAAGTGGTACTATCATTACTATCTTATATCTTTTGGCATGAAAATGTGTATCACTACGATCGAGATTCAATAAACCATTCCTTTAGGTGCAAGACCATTGAAGGTATTATTCAAATAAATAGAGTAACCATTATTCTCCTTAAATGAATAACCGTATTGCGATAGACATAATCCAATCATGTCTATGCTCAACGCAAACACCAAATGACAATTATTCAGGTTTAATACTAATCTTGATGGTAGAGGGAGCGTGCGATGTTTGATCACATCAAACTTGGAAACACTTCCAACACATATCGTCAGCTCACCTTTAGCTAGTCTCCGTTTATTCCGTAGCTCTTTTATTTCGAGTTACTAACACTTAGCAACCGAACCGGTATCTTAATACCCTGGTGCTACTAGGAGTACTAGTAAAGTACACATTAACATAATGTATATCCAATATACTTCTATCGACCTTGCCAGCCTTCTCATCTACCAAGTATCTAGGGTAATTCTGCTCCAGTGGTTGTTCCCCTTATTACAGAAGCACTTAGTCTCGGGTTTGGGTTCAACCTTGGGTTTCTTCACTAGAGCAGCAGCTGATTTGCCGTTTCATGAAGTATCCCTTCTTGCCCTTGCCCTTCTTGAAACTAGTGGTTTCACCAACCATCAACAATTGATGCTCCTTCTTGATTTCTACTTTCGCGGTGTCAAACATCGCGAATACCTCAAGGATCATCATCTCTATCCTTGATATGTTATAGTTCATCACGAAGCTCTAGCAGCTTGGTGGCAATGACTTTGGAGAAACATCACTATCTCATCTGGAAGATCAACTCCCACTCGATTCAAGTGATTGTTGCACTCAGACAATCTGAGCACAAGCTCAACGATTGAGCTTTTCTCCCTTAGTTTGCAGGCTAAGAAAATCGTCGGAGGTCTTATACCTCTTGACGTGGGCACGAGCCTGAAATCCCAATTTCAGCCCTCGAAACATCTCATATGTTCCGCGACGTTTCGAAAACGTCTTTGGTGCCTCAACTCTAAACCGTTTAACTGAACTATCACGTAGTTATCAAAACGTGTATGTCCGATGTTCGCAACATCCACAAACGACGTTTGGGGTTCAGCACACTGAGCGGTGCATTAAGGACATAAGCTTTCTACTGTCCGCATAATCGCTACTGTCAACTTTCAACTATATTTTCTCTAGGAACATATCTAAACAGTGGAACTAAAGCGCGAGCTTACGACATAATTTGCAAAGATCTTTTGACTATGTTCAGGATAATTAAGTTCATCTTATGAACTCCCACTCAGATAGACATCCCTCTAGTCATCTAAGTGATTACATGATCCGAGTCAACTAGGCCGTGTCCGATCATCACGTGAGACGGACTAGTCATCATCGGTGAACATCTTCATGTTGATCGTATCTACTATACGACTCATGCTCGACCTTTCGGTCTCTGTGTTCCGAGGCCATGTCTGTACATGCTAGGCTCGTCAAGTTAACCCTAAGTGTTTCGCGTGTGTAAATCTGTCTTACACCCGTTGTATGTGAACGTAAGAATCCATCACACCCGATCATCACGTGGTGCTTAGAAGCGACGAACTTTAGCAACGGTGCACAGTTAGGGGAGAACACTTCTTGAAATTGTTGTAAGGGATCATCTTATTTACTACCGTCGTTCTAAGTAAACAAGATGCATAAACATAATAAACATCACATGCAATTATATAGTAGTGACATGATATGGCCAATATCATATAGCTCCATTGATCTCCATCTTCGGGGCTCCATGATCATCATCGTCACCGGCATGACACCATGATCTCCATCATCATGATCTCCATCATCGTGTCTTCATGAAGTTGTCTCGCCAACTATTACTTCTACTACTATGGCTACCGGTTAGCAATAAAGTAAAGTAATTACATGGCGTTGTTCAATGACACGCAGGTCATACAATAAATAAAGACAACTCCTATGGCTCCTGCCGGTTGTCATACTCATCGACATGCAAGTCGTGATTCCTATTACAAGAACATGATCAATCTCATACATCACATATCATTCATCACATTCTTCTTGGCCATATCACATCACATAGCATACCCTGCAAAAACAAGTTAGACGTCCTCTAATTGTTGTTTGCATGTTTTACGTGGCTGCTATGGGTTTCTAGCAAGAACGTTTCTTACCTACGCAAAACCACAACGTGATATGCCAATTGCTATTTACCCTTCATAAGGACCCTTTTCATCGAATCCGTTCCGACTAAAGTGGGAGAGACTGGCACCCGCTAGCCACCTTATGCACCAAGTGCATGTCAGTCGGTGGAACCTGTCTCACGTAAGAGTACGTGTAAGGTCGGTCCGGGCCGCTTCATCCCACAATACCGTCGAAACAAGATTGGACTAGTAACGGTAAGCATATTGAACAACATCAACGCCCACAACTACTTTGTGTTCTACTCGTGCAAAGAATCTACGCAATAGACCTAGCTCATGATGCCACTGTTGGGGAACGTAGCAGAAATTCAAAATTTTCCTACGTGTCACCAAGATCTATCTATGGAGAAACCAGCAACGAGGGGAAGGAGAGTGCATCTACATACCCTTGTAGATCGCTAAGCGGAAGCGTTCAAGAGAACGGGGTTGAAGGAGTCGTACTCGTCGTGATCCAAATCACCGGAGATCCTAGTGCCGAACGGACGGCACCTCCGCGTTCAACACACGTACAGCCCGGTGACGTCTCCCATGCCTTGATCCAGCAAGGAGAGAGGGAGAGGTTGAGGAAGACTCCATCCAGCAGCAGCACAACGGCGTGGTGGTGGTGGAGGAGCGTGGCAATCCTGCAGGGCTTCGCCAAGCACCTACGGGAGAGGAGGAGGTGTCACGGGAGGGAGGGAGGCGCCAGGGCTTCAGGTGCGGCTACCCTTCCCTCCCCTCCACTATATATAGGGGCAAGGGAGAGGGGGGAGGCGCAGCCTTGCCCCTTCCTCCAAGGAAGGGGTGCGGCCAAGGGGGGGAGGAGTCCATCCTCCCCAAGGCACCTCGGAGGTGCCTTCCCCCTTGAGGACTCTCCCCCTTTCCTTATATCTTGGCGCATGGGCCTCTTGGGGCTGGTGCCCTTGGCCCATATAGGCCAAGGCACACCCCCTACAGCCCATGTGGCCCCCCGGGGTAGGTGGACCCCCCGGTGGACCCCCGGACCCCTTTCGGCACTCCCGGTACAATACCGATAAAGTGCGAAACTTTTCCGGCGACCAAAATAAGACTTCCCATATATAAATCTTTACCTCCGGACCATTCCGGAACTCCTCGTGACGTCCGGGATCTCATCCGGGACTCCGAACAACATTCGGTAACCACATACAAACTTCCTTTATAACCCTAGCGTCATCGAACCTTAAGTGTGTAGACCCTACGGGTTCGGGAGACATGTAGACATGACCGAGACGTTCTCCGGTCAATAACCAACAGCGGGATCTGGATACCCATGTTGGCTCCCACATGTTCCACGATGATCTCATCGGATGAACCACGATGTCAAGGACTCAATCAATCCCGTATACAATTCCCTTTGTCTAGCGGTATTGTACTTGCCCGAGATTCGATCGTCGGTATACCGATACCTTGTTCAATCTCGTTACCGGCAAGTCTCTTTACTCGTTCCGTAACACATCATCCCGTGATCAACCCCTTGGTCACATTGTGCACATTATGATGATGTCCTACCGAGTGGGCCCAGAGATACCTCTCCGTTTACACGGAGTGACAAATCCCAGTCTCGATTCGTGCCAACCCAACAGACACTTTCGGAGATACCTGTAGTGCACCTTTATAGCCACCCAGTTACGTTGTGACGTTTGGTACACCCAAAGCATTCCTACGGTATCCGGGAGTTGCACAATCTCATGGTCTAAGGAAATGATACTTGACATTAGAAAAGCTTTAGCATAGGAACTACGATCTTTGTGCTAGGCTTAGGATTGGGTCTTGTCCATCACATCATTCTCCTAATGATGTGATCCCGTTATCAATGACATCCAATGTCCATGGTCAGGAAACCGCAACCATCTATTGATCAACGAACTAGTCAACTAGAGGCTTACTAGGGACATGGTGTTGTCTATGTATCCACACATGTATATGTGTTTCCTATCAATACAATTATAGCATGGATAATAAACGATTATCATGAACAAGGAAATATAATAATAACTAATTTATTATTGCCTCTAGGGCATATTTCCAACAAACACAGGAGGGCCAGATACTTACTTCCGTTGCTCATCGATAGCATTCCACACGTGTTGTTCCTGCTCCATGGCTTCCCACTTTTCAGCTTGCTTGTCGATCGTCAACACCATTTGGTCATCGACGTCACCCATTGCCACTTCCATCAAATCTGCATTGAATGTCCAATGAATGCTAAATTTAACTAGCAATCAGAACAAATGGGCGCAACCATAGAATTGTTCTATTTGCTTTCTTCAGACACAATACAAGATTTCACCATTAACATACAAATTTAGCATACACCAAACTCCTATAACGAGTAGTTACAGAGAGATTCTAATTCTGACCGCGAGAGCAAGATATACTTTTCTCATTCTACATGTCTGTTGATTCAATATCCCAGCCTGTTAATTCAATATGACCAACAGAAATGGACCTCACATAACTAGTTCATGTCAAATGCATTCTGATTATGCGATTGAAACTAAAAGCGTATATGTCAGGGTGGTTTAAACAGCCCCAATAGATGAATAAAGGAGAAGCATGGAAATCTAGTAGCTTGGGCCTTAAGCCAACTAGAGGTAAGAAAGGATATGATAACTTATGGTTATGATAGGATTAATACCTTTGTTAGAGTTTAGTTGCTTAGGGGCTATAAAGTCATGTCTCTAAACATGGACAGCATCATGCTTTTTGATCACTAAGCAATGGGAATAATAAACTAGTGACAATCTAATCACAGTTCCTCCCATCCCTTTTGTCCTTATCATCATAGTACGGTTCACTATGCACGATACCAAACTCTAAGGGGAAATGGATAGGTTGTGCATCCAAGGCTACAACAACGGTGCAGCGCACGAGATCTCCACGACCAAACAACTGGGGGGAGGGGGGATTTTGCATACCTTGGGGTAGAATAGGAGGAGGCGGGGGAGCAGGGGCCGAAGAGGCCATCACCGGGATTGGGGAGGGAGCAGCCACGCAGAGGTCGGCTTGGTCCCCGGCTATCCCCTTTGACGGCGGTGGAGGAGCCGGAGCTGAAGAGGACGTCGGTAGGATAGGGGGAGAGCAGAGGAGGCATCCTCGCAAGGCTCGGCTCGGTTGCCGGCGATGTCCTTGGACGGCGGCTTCTTCGAGAAACACGACGGCGACGGCGGCGCCATGGGTGGAGATACAGCGAGAGACTGATCAACCACTCGATGACTCACCGGAATCTTTAGGATTCCTCCGCATTAACGAAGGGTCATTTCCCGGCCATTCACATACTCGCCCGTATTCGGATGCACGCGAAGGTACCAGGGGCTACATAGTAGCCCCAACATTAGACTCCCGTGGCTAAGCGAAAGTGTTACATCTATATAGTCCGGTTGCCTAATTCGACGTGCGATCACCTCCTTCATGGACCAAGACGTTGGATCAAGTATATTAAGCATATTTTTCGCGAACACCCCCGAATTGAATGCGTGGGGGCTAAAACCAACCGACTGCTAACTTTCAGATTACATATATATATAGTTATTCTGATCATAGCTCATCCTATATAGGCTGAGGAGGTGTTCCCGAACGGCCGAACCGATGGCTACCTCACAAAAAAAACGCACGGGGTCCATCGACGATGCACCTCCTCCCCAACCAACGGCGTGCTTCCTCCCCCATCTCCGGCCGTTGCGCCTCCTCCCCCGTCTCCGGCCCCCGCACCTCCTCCCCAACCACCGGCGCGCACTTCCTCCATCGTCTCCGGCCGCCGTGCCTCTTCCCCAACCACAAGCGCGCGTTTCCTCCCCTGTCTCCGGCCACCGCGCCTCCCCCCAACCACCGGCGCACGCTTCCTCCCCATCTCCGGCCGCCGCGCCTCCTCCCCAACCACCGGCGTGCGTTTCCTCCCCCCGTCTCCGGCTGCCATGCCGGACTCACGCGCCCACGCGCCCCATCCAGCTGGCGAACTACCCTTGGATCCGTCCGCCATCCACACGCGCCATCGCGTCCTACTACTTCTCGCCACCGGCCAGCTTTACTTTACCACCGCTCTGCTCCACGGCGGATCCTCACCTTGCAGGCTTCCCAAGTCACTTCTGCCCCCCCCCCCCTCTCCTACTGCCCCTACGCCACCGGCTGCCAAGACTTATCGGCAGGTCAAACAATTTGCTTGTGGCAGGTCGAATAAGTTGCTTCAGTTCGGGCGACTATGAGTGTGGAGGCCGCGGTTCTCCGGCCTGTGGAAGCGGACGAACAGGGATCGTATGGAGGCCTCAGTTCAGGGACGACGAGTGCGGATGTCGCGGTTGTCCGGCCAGATGAGCTCCTCGTGCATCACCTCCCTCTCGCACGGGGCTCTACTCTATATATCTCCTATCTGTGTCCATTTCAGGCGTGTGTATGCTGTCGTGCAGCTACTACCGTTGCCTTTTCTCATGCGTGAACTTGCGTTGTTGGTGCTGATGCCTTCTCGTGCAGAAGCTATTCTCTCTCTCACGTGGTTGTTGCCTACCCTATGCCCTGCATCATGAACTACCATGGTGACTCTACATCAAATAGGTTGGTCCAGTGCCATTTGATTACTCTACCATCCCTCTTTAATTCAGTCAAAATTTATTGATGTTCTTTGTTGATTCAGCACTGCCATATTTCTTTCTTGCATCGCATTGCACCACACTTGTTCGATGGAATGCGCACAAGGAATGCTCTTCCAAATTAAAACCCATGAGCATGCGGCGGCCCAACTCTGATGAGCTTGTCGACCGGCGAGTCTGCTGTCGCTGATGCTACTGTTGTTTACAATTGTGTGGCTGTACGTCCATGGAAGGTCAAGTACATTTCTCGTGCCAGTTCGAACAAAGTGCAGTGCCAGCACGGCCGCCGCCGGCTAGAATGCCATATATTCTTGCTATATGCTGGAGCGTCGAGCAGAGCAAGTTGCGGCTATTTTCCTATGATCATGATTCTGAATTCTTCTCCGTTGATGAGATGTGGCCGCTAAATTTGGATGCTATGGAGGAATGGATAAGATAGTGCGGTGTCTGATGCGATGGAGTAGTAATGGATAACATATGGTGACTAATAAAATATTTGGGAGATGGATGAGAATAGTGTGGTAGAAAAAGGGCCACAAACATTGTATTTGTATATACCGTGGTTATCTTATTGTTTGGACTCAGTATGTTTGTGACATTGGACTAGTCTGATTTCATTGAGTATTTGAAAAACTAACGGATGAAATTGGACAAACAGTACAATTTAAAAATACATATACATGAATGAAAAACTATAAATGTTAAAAAAGAAAAATATAAATGTTTATACTCGGCACTGCCTGTGCAGTAAAAGCAGTGGTTTAGTCTATGAGCAACAAAAAATTGGAGAGCTTCATGTACAAGAATCAAGAGAGGTTGCAGTTGAGAAAGCGAGAAGTATCACTTAAAATAATAGATTAGTTCAATTTTAATAAAAAGATATAGATTTTCCCGTTTCTAAAAGAAACCAAGTTCGAACTAAACTAATGGAATAGTTTGATCAACACGGGAAAGTTGCGTGTTTACAACAGTTTTTCATCGGTATATCACTTGCTCAATTCCGGTGAGTGGATGAAGAGCTAAGAGCAGTGGATCGAGAGCTACGAGCAAAAAAATCACGCGAAAAATAGAGTGAAGTTCAGATTCTTCACGCGGTGCATTTTCGAAGAATCTGTTTCACGGTAGAGGCAGAACGAATGATCCCGCCGTTTTCGGAATTACTTGAAAACGGCTAGGAATCAGAGAAAACCATCAACATGAAAAAGTTACGCATTTTCCGTAGCTTTTCAACGGTATATTATTTGCCCAATTCCGATAAAGTTTGTAGAAATTACGGCGAAAATACGTTTTTCACCATTTTCAAAACTGACTTAAAACCGTAAAGAATTGGGAGAAACAATACATACCAAAAAGCTTCGCATTTGTTCAAGCTTTCCAACGCCATATCATTTGCTGCATTCGGATGCACAGTTAAAACATTAGCTCGACAATGCGAACTCGGTAGGACTTGGACCATTTTCTAAATTACTCTTAAACCATTCAAAATTAGAAAAAAAAACTTTCAAAATGAAAAAGTAGCGAATTTTCATAAGCTTTCCAATGATGTATCATATGCCTCCATTGGATTAGCCGTCTAGAAATGACAACGAAAAAACAAACTCAGCTGTTCGGTTTACGAAATTTTATGTTTTTTCAAATTACTCTTTAACCATAGGGAATTAGAAAAAACTTTCAACATGTGGAAGGAGCGGTTTTGCAGCAGCTTTCCAACGCTATATTATATGCCTCATTCCGATAAACGGTTTAGAAATGCGATCGAAATTATGATTCACGTTTTTTGTGTGAAGAAAAAACGGTTTTCAAAACTGCTCTTAAACCGCTTACATTTTGCGAAAAATTTAACTTTAGTCATGATACTCGTGTCCATAGCTTTCCAACGGTATATAGCAAAGCCTATTTGGGCAATGTTGCGGGAAGTTCAACCTAGCACAGGGGGGAAGTTCAGGTCGAACAACTCAGGCAGTAAAATCGCAAAAAACGCGAGTTCTTCACGACCCGAGTGCAAAATCCGCCTATGAGCGAGATTCCTATCTAAAACGAGTATTTAGTTGCTAAAAATCGTTTGAAAATTACACTTACATCACATGGAACACGACTAACCAGAAAAACTCGCGGTAGAAGGCATGGTTGCGAAGATAGCCCAAAGGTCGAGTTCGTACAAAGAGAAGATCAGGCGCGTTACTCAGGCAGTTCTATTATTCTGGTCCCGTGATCAGAATAGTGTTTATGTGTGTGTGTGTGTGTGTGTGTGTATGTGTGTGTGTGTCTATATATATATATATATATATATATATATATATATATATATATATATATATATATATAGGGCCGCTAAAGTCAGCGTGAGCGCAGAAGCTCTAATCCTACGCTCCGGTCATCACGCGCACCCGCTATGCGCCGCTCGGTAATCAAGTGGCATATATAATAATTGATGGTAAAACTGGTGGCAGAAAAGGTAAATAAATTAAATCGGTTACTACCTGTAATGTAACTCTCCGCCCTATAGCCTACGGAAGGATGGGCGGTGAATTGTTGCATGCGACCAGTAAAAAGACTAATTATGTTACTATGTTTTGCATGATTCGTTACTACTAGAAAAGGGGAATGATTGCGGGTGGTGAACTGCTGCATGGGGCCAGTAAACAAATTAAATGTGTTACTATGTCTTACATGGTTGATTACTATGTGTAATTTGAAGCACTCATATAGTAGTAAAAAGGTAAAATGGTGGCGAGCCGGTGAAGCATTGTATGCATCAAGTAAAAAAATAAAGCAGTTACTATATTTTCAAGGTTTATTACCATGTTTAGTTCTGGGATGCATATAGTAAAGGAAGATGTCGGTGATGCATTTATCCGTTGCACGCATCTAGTAACAAAATTCAACCAGTTACTATATTTTCCATGTTTGCTCCATGTGAACATTGCTGCATCTAGTAACCAAATCAATTCTTTAAATTTGAGCGTAATTAGGAAAGAGATTGCAGTAATGGAAAACCTGGTGCATGCTTTTAGTAAATTTTGTAAAAAACTGGTTACTATGTTTTGCAGGGATTTTAGTAGGAGGCATTAGGGTGAATAGCTGGTGTGAGCATGGTGGGTTTGGTGTATAGTGACAGTAAAAATAATAATTCTATTACTATGTTTGTGAAGGATTTTACTAGGAGTAATTAATTGAATAGCTAGTACGAGGTGGGAATGAGTATTGATGCATGCAGTTGGTAAAGTATTTTATTCCATTACTATATTCACCAGGGATTTTACTACTCCCTCCGTTCACTTTTATAAGACGTTTTAGAATTTAGGACAACACTTATAACAGTTCAGTTTGGGCTGTCTTAAACGACTTATAAAAGTGAACAGAGGGAGAACAAGTTATTACGGTGAAGAACTAGTACGGGGCGGGGTGGAGTATTTGTGCATGTATCCAGTAACGAATTTATTCATATTACTATATGTGACAAGGATTTTACTAGAAGGCATCACGTGAATAGCTAGTACCACGCGACGCGGAGTGAGGTACATGCACCCGGTAACGAATTTAATCTCATTACTTTTTTCTGTGAAGGGTTTTACTAGGAGGTGGAAGATGATTAGTTGGTCCGGTTGAGCGGCACTGGCTGGAGCGTAGGATTAGCGCTTTTGCGCTCAGGCTCACTTTAGCTCTACCGTATATATATATATATATATATATATATATATATATATATATATATATATATATATATATATATATATATATATATATATATATATATATACCAACTATATATATGAAAAAATTACCAACAATATATGGGAATTTATATATATATATATATAGTTACTATGTGATTAGATTTTGATTAGGTTAATTTGGGATTAGGTGGAAGTGGTAGACAGGTATTCTTTTTATCTTGAATAGTATTTACTATTCACTAGGTAGGGCACTATTCACAATAGTGCTCCACTATTGAATACACTATTTGGAATAGTATTCCACTATTCACAACAATATTTAATTCAATATGATTACCTTCACGTTCTAACTTGATTATATATTTAATGCAGGATCTATTTAGAGGCTGGCGAGGCCAACAATTCGTCCGGCGATGTGCGCAAAGGTGTAAAATCCTACTCAGTACTCACCATATTTTTCATTATGTTGCATCAGATGTAGCTAGTTACGTTCACTTAGCAGTTTTAATTGCAAATTTATGGGGTAAATTCCTATCGTCTTCCCAGGCAGTTCCACCCGAAGGGAACACTTCTCTACGGCCACAAGGTTCTCATTCAAACGCCACTCTGGCTACACAGAGAACTACACACGCAGAGGTTTCTCCTATAGGATCCCTAGCATAAGAACTCGTCCCATAAATTCATAAATAAAAGCACTAAGTGAAACCAAGAAACTACATCATTTCAACAACATAATTTACATATGGTTTTCCCTTTCGGGAGGCCCCGAAGGGATTACACACAACTAGGAAATTACCTTCAAACTCTTGGCGAACTAAGCGCCTTCTTGGCTATTCTACTAGTAGTGGTGGTGGCTAGACTACGAAGGAAGTGGTGCTCTGGTGGAGAGTCTCGATGCTTTGAGTGCTCCGTGCTCTCCCGTCTCTTGTGTTCTCTTCTTGAGCCCAGCGTCTCCTTTTATAGCCGCGAGGGGTGGCTGCAAGGTGGCCTTCGGGAGCCTTCCTTCACTTATTTTACCCACGGTAGCATGCACACGTGTCCTACTAGGGTATACGCGTGTCCTTCTAATAATATAGAAAAGTGCGAGAGAGTGCCGACAAGTTTCAATCTTCAGGAATCTTTGCTTTCTTCACGTGGCATTGTCTCTCGGTGAATAATTGGCTAGTCTTTGTGTACCAGTCTTCGCTCTTCGGCCATACAGATCTTCATGCGATTAGCCTTGAGAGCTTCTTCAGCCTTCAAGAATCCTCGTGTCAGTGTATGCGTACATACATGCCAAGGCTGCTTACATTTTCAATATTGCTTAATATTATTATTTATTTATTTTACAAATATATATATATATATATCATTTTATTTATTTTATTATTATTATTAATATATTTTTACAGGGGGTCTTCCCTGCCCATATGATTGATAATACCTTATCAATATTTAAAGACCTTATGGGAATTTCTATCAATATTCGGGTCGGGTATATGTCCTCCGCGCCCGAATAATTGATAGCAATATCAATATATGCAGTTTGGGCTTTATTCAGGTCGCTGCCCATGCCCTGCTATGTCCATATGATCATCATCATTTAACAGATTGAAATCATATTTTTCATCACATTCTTTCTTTATTTCTTCAAATTTTTCATCCATTTCTTGCCTTAATTCTTTTAATATTTCCTCCTTTAATTCTTTCTTTATTATCTTTGAAAATTCTTCAAACCTTTTATCCATTTCTTGATCTATGTATTCACTGTCTAAAGGGTCAAGCCCCTTTAGAAGGCATTCTTGATATGTCTTATATTTTGGGGATTCTTCTTTCTTTATATTGTTTGAGCTTGATGCCTCCCCCTTTGTGGGAGTTGGTGAAGCAGGTATGCCTCTTTTCATTTGGATATAGTTTTTAGCCTTTGGGTCAATATAATAATCTGGTCCTAATACCTTCCTTGCCCAAAGTAAGGCCTCATCTATACTGTAATATCTTTTGAATGTTAAATCTTGTCCATTTCTTTTTGCATCTAATTTTTCAATCATAATATTCTCCCATTCCAAATATATGCCAGGTTTGTTTCCATCAAATATAAGATATAGAGTTTCTCCTTTTGGTATTTCAACCTTTGCTGGCTTTGGCACATTTTTGTTTAATTCATTAAAATATTCAGCCAAACTGTTGAGAATTGATAAAAAATATCCTTGTTCCTCTCTTTTGCGAGTATATTGGAACCAAAAGTTATCCAATATGCATCTTTGAGCTTCATCGAGCTTAATATGGGATTTTGGCTTAAAATTGAATGTATTTGGCTGAAACATTTTCAGCCTATTTTCTTCTCCAAAGAAGAGATATTCATCCTTGTTGGCGAATAATCCTTTCCTCATTCCTGCAAATTTGATGCACGAGAAAATATGTCAGGTAAGGTATTATCCTTCCCCTTAATATGCTCAAAAATAACTTTATAACCATTCCCAGCTATGGTGTCTTCAAATAAGACCCATCTTCTGGTTGAGCTTTTCTTACTATTAATTTTATTGTAATATCGGCATATGGCTTCACAGTCTGTTCGTACTGTAAATTCTTTAAATCCTAGATATAACCTAAATGCATTTATTGCATTTACAACTGCAAGAATTTCTCTATCAATATTATTTACCGTCTTTAATTTGTAACTTCCTGAAGCATATCTGCATATTTTTTCGTCTGCCTTTGGAGAGTATTTATTGGGCTTTTGTTTTAGTATCGCACCCCATCCTACCTTAGATGCATCTGTCTCAATTATAAAATAATTGTCTTCTAGAGGCAATTCTAGGGGTTTTAAATTCCTGACCTTTTCCTTGATGGCCTTTACTAATTTTATATCTTCAGAATTGAAGTATCTTTGACCATTTTTTCTTAATTTAGCATATAAAGGTCCTGCTAGCTTTGCTAAGTTATCTATATAGTTTCGCGCATAGTTTACAATTCCTAAGAACTGTTGTAAAACCTTTTTATCACTCATATTATCAGGAAACTCTAATATTTTCTTTGCAATATGTTCTTGTAGATATATTTTTCCTTCTCCTATTTCATGACCAAGGAAATTTATTTTCTCTTTGCAAATCTCCATCTTCTTTTTAGATAGTATGAGCCCATTTTGTTCTACCTTTCGAAAGAACACTTCAAGATGGGCTATATGCTCTTTGTATGATTTTGAGAATACTAACAAATCATCTACGTATACTAATATAAATGCTTGATTCTCATTAAATATATTTTGCATCTTTCTTTGAAATAGTGCAGGTGCATTCTTTAGGCCTAATGGCATTACTAGCCATTCATAATGGCCTTGTGGACAAGTAAATGCTGTCCATGGAATAGATTCTTCAGCCATTTTTACTTGCCAAAATCCTGCCTTTAAATCGAATTTGGAGAAATATTTACTTCCTTGTATTCTGTTAATCCATTCCTGCTTATTAGGTATGTTGTATGCATCGTCAACTGTATTATCATTAAGCCTTTTAAAGTTAATTACCATTCTAGATTTACCTCTAACTTCTTCAGCATGATTTCTAACTATAAAAGCAGCAGATCGATGAGGGCTTCTGCTTTCTCTTATAGCTTTTAACTTTAATAACTCTTCAATATGCATTTTGAACTCTTCGATATCTTTAGGAGTTGCTTCTATTGGTCCTGACTTAATTATATAATCTGGATTTATGATATTTATTTTGCAAACTATAGAGTTCTTATCCCAATGTTTCATTGGTATTTCTCCAATAATTTGTATACTTTCTAGTCTTTGCACAATCTTATCTATATCCTTTTTGGATTTTATATCTCTATACCAATTTGGAGAGAATGATTGCAACCCAATGCATTCAGTACATGTATTTTCTATATGATATTCTTCTATGGTCTCACTAAGTTCTTCGTCTTTACAGAATTCAAGGGGATCTGGACTTGTGCTATATTCATCATCTAAATTAGATATTTCTACATTTTGCAAGGACTTTCTTTGTTTTCGCACTTCAGATATGTATGGAACATTATCTTGATAAGGAATAAATGTTACCCCCTCTTCATGTATGATTGTGGTTTGTAAAGATTGTTGTAAAAATCTTAACCCTATTATCATGTCATCATTTATTACTGACAAATCTCTTATTGTAATTTCATCTATTATATATTTTGTGCCATTTATGTAAGCTTCAATATTATATGCTAGCTGGTTATGGATCTTCTTTATTCCTGACATATCGGTAGATACTTCAGCTTTATTATCATCTATAGTTTCAACTATTTCGGGACATCTCATAAAATATTTATCATGGATGATATTTTTAGTGCAACCAGTATCTAATAGTGCCAGTACTTTATATGAAATATTTGGCTTCAGAACAATCTTAACTGGGATCCTTATTCCTAACACTTCTTTGAATGGTAATCGAACAATATATTTGTTTCCAAAACTAGTAATTGCATCTTTCAATTGTATTAATTTGTCTCCTTTTTTATCCCTTACTGTTACCATTTGCTCTTTCATTTCTGTGTTTTTTGGAACATTATCATTTTCCTCTTTACTATTTTCTAACTCATCTTTAAGTTTTTCTAGCTCTGCTTCTAGCTTATTTATTCTATTTTCTAAATTTCTAACCCTACTGGATAATATTCGCTCTTCTGGTTCCAATTCTATCTCTTGTCTCCACTTTTGATTATTGGCTCTTAGACATGAGGCACATGCTTGTTTTAAACACAAGCTACATGTAAACCTATTATCTTGGCTTGGATAATATATACAGAAAGCACATTTTATGTTATAATCACCTTTTCCTCTAATCCAATCATGTTCACAATCTACTTGGTTCATCATTTCAATTTTTAAACCGGCTAAATCATCTATTAGGTCTATTTCATCTTCACTTGATTCATATTCTGGAGCCTCATTTTCTACTTCATCTGTTTCTATAATTGAATATATTGACTCATCGTCTTTTATTTCATCATCACATACTAATATATTTTCATTAACGCTATCTATAATTAACACCCTCTCTTGTTCTTCATATTTGCTAGAGTATCTTTTCTGGTCTTTATTAGGGCAAGTTCTACTTAGATGATCTGGTGAGTTACATATGAAACACCTGCATGTTTTATCATAGGTTTTCTTAGGATTATATCTTCTTACATTTCTTTTATGCAAGAATGGGGCTCTATTGTCTGATCTTCTTAAGAAATATCTTTTCTTTGTTCTAAAATTTCTATTATCTCTCCTTTGTGGTTTATAATATTTGTTTTTCCTATGCCTTTCTTCTCCATATGTAAGTGGTATTTGGACTATGTTATTGCAAAAATTATAATCTGATTTCTTCATAGATCTTTGGGCTTGAATACTAGTACACACCTTTCTTAATTGTTTGAAAACAAATGTTACAGCTTGAGATATGTTTACCACGTTTCCCGCCGTTTCCTTTTTATATTCTTCAAATATTATTGACCCTAGGGGATCAGGCAACTTATTAAAATATCTTTCTACTACGCCTACATTAAAACCTTGTTTAGCAGTAGTAGCATTATACAAATAATGCTGGGAAAACTCTTTAATACCTTTCCAGCTAGTTAATGTTAATTTTTCTATTTCTCTTAACCTTTCATTTTGCAATGAGGTATGTCCTAATTCAGGATCTTCTGCTATGATCATATTTGAGATAACATTCGCAAAGTTATTAGGGTTACTTCCTGCCCTTTTTAATTCTTCATATTGACTAGGGTATGATTCTACCCATTGTTCCCAAAGAACTTTTACAGATTCTCCTAAAAATGTTTCAAGATATGTTAACATATCTTCTACCTTAGTGCCTATGCTATACTGATTTTGTATATATTTTTGTACTATTAAACCTTTCCATATGCTGATTATATTCGGCCAATCTATTGGGTCATGAGCTGCTAGGTTTAATATAGCACCATCATTTTTATAATTTTGGAATTGCACTGGTTTTTCAAAATCTCTTCTTTTAGTACCCATGTATCTATATTGTCCTGGGATATATGTAGGCTGGTAATCATCTTTTTCTGGAGGCCATTGTCCAGCTGTCCTGGTAGGTCTCTCTCTTTCTCCTTCTCTTTTTACAGATGATTCACCATATCCCCTTCTTCTTTTACCACTACTTTCTACTTCCATGGCTTCCATTGCATTGTCTAAATTATGTAGTCCCACATCATCTAGTGAGTTATAGAAATCACTATTTTGTTCTGAATCATCATATCTTTCATCTTCTAACCACATTTCTTTTATTAATTCCTCCTCTTCCTCATAACTTTCTAATAATAACTTATTATTGATATCCCATTGCTCTTCTTCACTAACAATTTCTTCTTTTTGAATAATATTCTTATCTTTATTATTATTAACGATAGAATTTTTATTAATGATCGCATCTGCTTTTCTTTCTGCGGATGCTAAAATTTTATCTTCCATGCTTGAACTACTAGTGACAGACATTTTATCGCTTTTTAGTTTCTTTAACCTTGCAATTTCTCGAATGATAAATAGCTCTCTTTCTCTAATTTTCGGCCAATCCTTTGTCATAGAATGACTATATTCCCATTCAATATGCTTTAGCTTCTTTTCCCAATGAATTATTTCATCATCTAAATTAGCCTTTTCCATACATTCAGATATACCTTTATTCTTATCATCATTAATTTCCGATTCTGACATAAATGATTCAGAGTCTTCTATTGATGCAGCTTTATAGTTCATAAATCGAATACTGCTACTTCCTTCACAATTTTGATAGCTTATGTAGTTTTCAGGTTGCTTTAATTCTTTTTTCTCTATTAATTCTCCTATCTTCCATTCTTCTCCTGCTCTTTCTTCAGAGCCAATTTTAAGAGGATTCATAAATTTAATACCTTTTGATTGCATACTATCAATTACGTCATTCACATTCACTCTATATCTGGAGCTACTTCTATTAGTGAGCCTTCCTATAAATTCTATACTTACTAGCAAATTTGTTCCTTTAAAATCTTCATAACCTTTAGTTTGGAAACCAAAACTCATTTTTTCAATAAATTCTTTTACGGGCATCATTAGGTCTGGAGCTATATAGGTTATTAATCTATTTTCATTCATGTCTCCTTCCAAAAATCCTAATGCTGCTTTATCTACAGATTCCCATCTTCTGTCTAATAAAGTTATCAAAACCTTCGCACCTAATTTCTTCCTTGTCATACCTTTGACTCCTATGATATACATGCCTTGATGAATATATTTGTAACCACAATATTTTAATTCATTTTCAATATTTTTGCTTACAATTCTTAAATCTACTGGATGTGTTAACACGCTTAATTCTACTTCTCGAGATATTCTGTATAGACCACTCTTACTTTCAAACATACCCATGTGATATACTTGTTGTGGCTTTATTTTTCTTAGGGTATCTTTCTGATATCTTTCTAGATCTCTTTGTATATCTATAACTTCTTCAATACTATCAATATCATCAGCTTTGCATGATAATCTATGCTTCATGGCTAAAGGTCTTGAATCTTGCCTTACTAATTGGAGAGTTTTGTCTCGTCTAAGGAAGCCTTTAGATACGTCCATTTTTCTGAATTAATATTTCTAGTAGAGGCAACTATTCCAGATGATGATAACACAATTTCTTTGTTGCTTTGAACACTTTTTAGCTTATCTAATACTTGAATTAATAGTTGGATGATTGTGTTATTTTGTCTTATTATTACTTTGGAATCTTCTTTTGGAGAGTCGTGATCTGAAAACCCGACAGGAGGTGACAGGTATTTAGCTACTTCGTTTAATGCTTGAGTATATTCGGTCATATAATTATGAGATAATCAAGGTTTTAACCTCTTGCACCAACTTTTTTATTTCAAGTATATCTTGTCTTGAATCAGTGCGTGTGAGTGACTCTTTGCCTTTACTTAAGTAACGGCCTATTGATAACACTTCTTCTTTAATATAATCGTTATTCTTGGAAACTGTATTCTGTCTTGCTTTTGCTTCCTCTAGCTTATGTAAAGCTAGATCAATTTTATTATTCAAACCTGAATACTTATCAGCAAGCTTTTGGTATTCTTTGAATAAACTTTCAAATTTTTGGTCTAAATTATCTTGTCTTTTTCCCCAAGATATGTAAAAGTTATATATCAAATCGACAACCGTATTTAACTGGCTATGAGATGAATGCCAGATATGCTCTTCAGAAGGATTTACTCTACACCTTATATTTAGATTTTCCTTAGTATTAATTACTTTACCTGCGCTAACTTCTAAGTTTAAATATTTTAACCTTTCAATGATTAAACGCTGGACCTGATACCAACAATATATGAAAAATTAAATATATGGATTTTTATATATATATAGTTACTATGTGATTAGATTTTGATTAGGTTAATTTGGGATTAGGTGGAAGTGGTAGACAGGTATTCTTTTTATCTTGAATAGTATTTACTATTCACTAGGTAGGGCACTATTCACAATAGTGCTCCACTATTGAATACACTATTTGGAATAGTATTCCACTATTCACAACAATATTTAATTCAATATGATTATCTTCACGTTCTAACTTGATTATATATTTAATGCAGGATCTATTTAGAGGCTGGCGAGGCCAACAATTCGTCCGGCGATGTGCGCAAAGGTGTAAAATCCTACTCAGTACTCACCATATTTTTCATTATGTTGCATCAGATGTAGCTAGTTACGTTCACTTAGCAGTTTTAATTGCAAATTTATGGGGTAAATTCCTATCGTCTTCCCAGGCAGTTCCACCCGAAGGGAACACTTCTCTACGGCCACAAGGTTCTCATTCAAACGCCACTCTGGCTACACAGAGAACTACACACGCAGAGGTTTCTCCTATAGGATCCCTAGCATAAGAACTCGTCCCATAAATTCATAAATAAAAGCACTAAGTGAAACCAAGAAACTACATCATTTCAACAACATAATTTACATATGGTTTTCCCTTTCGGGAGGCCCCGAAGGGATTACACACAACTAGGAAATTACCTTCAAACTCTTGGCGAACTAAGCGCCTTCTTGGCTATTCTACTAGTAGTGGTGGTGGCTAAACTACGAAGGAAGTGGTGCTCTGGTGGAGAGTCTCGATGCTTTGAGTGCTCCGTGCTCTCTCGTCTCTTGTGTTTTCTTCTTGAGCCCAGCGTCTTCTTTTATAGCCGCGAGGGGTGGCTGCAAGGTGGCCTTCGGGAGCCTTTCTTCACTTATTTTACCCACGGTAGCATGCACATGTGTCCTACTAGGGTATACGCGTGTCCTTCTAATAATATAGAAAAGTGCGAGAGAGTGCCGACAAGTTTCAATCTTCAGGAATCTTTGCTTTCTTCACGTGGCATTATCTCTTGCTGAATAATTGGCTAGTCTTTGTGTACCAGTCTTCGCTCTTCGGCCATACAGATCTTCATGCGATTAGCCTTGAGAGCTTCTTCAGCCTTCAAGAATCCTCGTGTCAGTGTATGCGTACATACATGCCAAGGCTGCTTACATTTTCAATATTGCTTAATATTATTATTTACTTATTTTACAAATATATATATATATTATTTTATTTATTTATTCTTATTATTAATAATATTTCTTTTTTTTTATAGGGGGTCTTCCCTGCCCATATGATTGATAATACCTTATCAATATTTAAAGGACCTTATGGGATTTTCTATCAATATTCGGGTCGGGTATATATATATATATATATATATATATATATATATATATATATATATATATATACACACGGCCGCACAGGGGGCACAATCATATTTTTCAGGCAAACAGTATAAATATAGCCTTATAATCAAAATACACATTGTTTTTACAATGATTCGATTCATCACTCGAACTAGACATTCTTCGAGCACTGTGCCTCTATTAGGCGGGCACCCTCTATGACTTGTGCCAAGTAGTGCTCGGCCGGATATTGGCCCCCCACCGGATCCTGGGACACTATAATGGTGCGATCCATATCCGTCCAATAGGCTTTAACGCGGGCAAGAGCCATCCGTGCACCCTCTATACACGCCGACCTCCTCATGGCATCGATCCGAGGCACGACCCCAAGGAATTGTTGCACCAAACCAAAGTAACTGTCCGGCTTAGGCCCCTTTGGCCAAAGATGGTCTATTACAGACCGCATTGCAAGCCCGGACAGCCTGTGAAGCTCCGCTACAACAGCCATCTTGTCACTTAACGGCAGCAGGCGAGTGGGAGCATTGAATTGCGACCAGAAAAGCTTCTCCACTTCCTTACCAGCTTGATCTTTGAAGAATTCGGCAGCATCAGTTGTACTCTTCGCCAGATCCGCATATGCGTCCGCAGGACTCCAGCGTCCATTCAGGGGAGCGTACTTCGAATCGAAGAATTTCGTCCGCAGCAAATAGGAGCCCCCAACCGTGATTTTTCCGGCCTGTTGAAGCTCCTCCCGCGCACCCCTGAGCTCGGTCCGTATTTCCTTGGTGGCATTAAGTGCCTTGTTCAGGTCGGCCAATTTATCCTCATGCTCCTTTTTAAGGAGCTCATATCGGTGAGCGGCATTTTTCAACTCAACAGCCATTTCGGCCATCTTTTCCTCGCTTCGGCGATGTGCGGCCTGTTCGGCCCTCAATTCCTCGGCCGCCTTTAGGGAAGCCGCATTGCTCACCCGGGCTTGTTCCTTGGCTTGAGCAAGTTCTGCCCTCAGGGCCTCCACGGCAGCAGCACCATCTGCAGTCCAAACATACTACGTTAATATCATGCCACCTTCCTATTTTCCTATACAAAGGAAGGCAAGACATATACCTTGTTGTGACGCCCCCGATTCAATCGTACACTAATCATGCACGCAAACGTGTACGATCAAGATCAAGGACTCACGGGAAGATATCACAACACAACTCTAAAAACATAAATAAGTCATACAAGCATCATAATACAAGCCAGGGGCCTCGAGGGCTCGAATACAAGTGCTCGATCATAGACGAGTCAGTGGAAGCAAAAATATCTGAGTACAGATATAAGTTAAACAAGTTGCCATAAGATGGCTAGCACAAACTGGGATACAGATCGAAAGAGGCGCAGGCCTCCTGCCTGGGATCCTCCTAACTACTCTTGGTCGTCGTCAGCGGCCTGCACGTAGTAGTATGCACCTCCAGTGTAGTAGGAATCATCATCGACGGTGGCGTCTGGCTCCAGGGCTCCAGCATCTGGTTGCGACAACCAGGTAGAAGGGAAAGGGGAAAAGAGGGAGAAAAGCAACCGTGAGTACTCATCCAAAGTACTCGCAAGCAAGGAGCTACACTATATATGCATGGGTATATGTGTAAGGAGGCAATATGAGTGGACTGAACTGCAGAATGCCAGAATAAGAGGGGGATAGCTAGTCCTATCGAAGACTACGCTTCTGGCAGCCTCCGTCTTGCAGCATGTAGAAGAGAGTAGATTGAAGTCCTCCAAATAGCATCTCCAAGTAGCATCTCCAAGTAGCATCGCATTGCATAATCCTACCCGGCGATCCTCTCCTCGTCGCCCTGTTAGAGAGCGATCACCGGGTTGTATCTGGCACTTGGAAGGGTGTGTTTTATTAAGTATCCGGTTCTAGTTGTCATAAGGTCGAGGTACAACTCCAAGTCGTCCTGTTACCGAAGATCACGGCTATTCGAATAGATTAACTTCCCTGCAGGGGTGCACCACATAACCCAACACGCTCGATCCCATTTGGCCGGACACACTTTCCTGGGTCATGCCCGGCCTCGGAAGATCAACACGTCGCAGCCCCACCTAGGCACAACAGAGAGGTCAGCACGCCGGTCTAAATCCTATGCGCGCAAGGGTCTGGGCCCATCGCCCATTGCACACCTGCACGTTGCGTACGCGGCCGGTGAGCAGACCTAGCAACCTCCATTACAAAGGAAGTTGCGTTAACGCAGTCCAACCCGGCGCGCGCCGCTCAGTCGCTGACGTCACGAAGGCTTCGGCTGATACCACGACGCCGGGATACCCATAACTACTCCCGCATAGATGGTTAGTGCGTATAGACCAAATGGCCAGACTCAGATCAAATACCAAGATCTCGTTAAGCGTGTTAAGTATCCGCGAACGCCGAACAGGGCCAGGCCCACCTGTCTCCTAGGTGGTCTCAACCTGCCCTGTCGCTCCGCCACAAAGATCCACACAGAGGGCCGTCGGGACAAAGGTCCTTTCAGCCCCCAATCCGTGAATCACTCGCGGGTACTCTTCGAGCTGACCCGACTTTAGTCACCATCTGTATAGTATGTAAGTATGTATAATATATACCCGTGATCACCTCCCGAGTGATCACGGCCCTATAGTATAGCAAGGCAGACTGACAAGAATGTAGGGCAAATGATGATAAACTAGCATCCTATACTAAGCATTTAGGATTGCAGGTAAGGTATCAATGACTGTAGCAACAATGACAGGCTATGCATTAGAATAGGATTAACGGTAAGCAGTAACATGCTACACTACTCTAATGCAAGCAGTATAGAGGAGAATAGGCGATATCTGGTGATCAAGGGGGGGCTTGCCTGGTTGCTCGGGCAAGGAGGGGTCGTCGGTGACGTAGTTGATCACAGCGGCATCAGCGGCAGTCTCAGAGTCTACCGGAGAGAAGAGGGGGGAAGAAACAGTAAATACATAGCAAGCAAGAGCATAACAGGACAACAAACAGAGCTAGACGTGTTCTAACGCGGTGCTACACGTTACCGATGAAGGGGGATAACATCCGGGAATGTTTCCCCAGGTTTAGCATTTTCGGACAGACAAATCGGAGGGGAAAAGTTCCATGTTCGCTATGCTAGGAGTGTGTGGCGGATGAACGGAGGGTGTAGCCGGATTCATCTCGTCGTTCTGAGCAACTTTCATGTACAAAGTTTTTCCATCCGAGCTACGGTTTATTTTATATTAATTTTAAAAGATTTAATCATTTTTAGAATTTATTTAATTACTCTAAATCAACATTATCCAGAATAGTGTATGATGATGTCATCATGACGTCAGCATGACGTCAGCAGTCAACAGGGCGTTGACTGGGTCAAACTGACGTGTGGGGGCCGCATGTCATCGACTGAACAGGCTAATCAGAGTTTAATTAAGTTAACTAGTGATTAGATTAATTTAATCAGGATTAATTAAGTTAATTAATTCTTTAATTAATCAATTAATATTTTAATTATTATTATTTATTTATTATTTTCCTTTTCTTTTTCTATTAAAAGGTTATGTGGGCTGGGCCCCTCGGGTCAATGGCACAGAGGCCACGGCGGGTCGGGCCGACGGGCACCTGGAGCGGGTGCTGGGCACCCGCCCAGGTCGACTGTGGGGAAACGGCGATGGGTGCTGGCGGCCACCACGACGAGCGGCAGCTGCCGCGCAGAGGGCCGGGGCTGCGCGCCGATGCGGCACAGCAACAGGACCGCAGCGGGATGGAAAGGGGCGGCGGTTCAGGGAGCCAACGAGCGGCCATTGGGGGCGTGAGGCGGACAAGGCCGTAGGTGCCTGATGGGCGCGAGCGCCGGGCGCAGCGGGGGATGGTTGGCCGTTCGTGGCCGTGGACGGGGGCGCAGGGCGGCGCGCGTACAGCGCGGCCACGAAGGGGGGTCAGGGGCGGAGCGTCTCGTGCTAGCACGCGGGGACGAACGGGAGGCAGCGCTGGACAGAGAGGGAAGAGAGGGAAGGCGGCCCTCACATTCGAGTAGAGACCAGGGGGCGGCGAGGCTCGAGGGAGCCGTTGTGGAGGAGGACGGGGACGACGGCGACGTAGAGGAGGAGGTACGGCGAGGAAGTGGGGTCCGGCAGTCGACGGCGTCAAGGTGGTGAGGTCGGGGCCGAGTCGGCGACGGAGACGAGGGGCGCGGAGAAGTCCGAGCGGGGCGGCGCCGGCTGCGGCTTGCATCGGGCGTGGGCGACGCCGGAGACGACGAGCGGTGTCGGGGAACACCGACGGCGAGGCGAGCAGCGGGGCACCAGGGTCGGAGCCCGATCCGGATCGAGGGGGGCTGAGGGAGGAGAGGGGATCGTGCGCCAGGGGCGATGGAGGCGAGGGCAAGGTCGCCTCGATCCCGATCCAGATGAGTGAGAGAAGGGGATCGTGGGGAGGAGTGGAGAGTGGGATCGGGCTAGGGTTTCGGGGTGGCTCACGGGGTTATAGGGAGCGACTGGGCCGGGGTGGGCCGGCCCGTTTGAGCGGTTGAGGCCAGCTGGGCCACTTGGCCCAGCGGGGGGGGGTCCTGTTTTTTTTTGTAATTGTTTTGTCTTCTGTTTTTATTCTTTTATTTATTTTTCTGTTACCTTTAGTTTCACTTTTATTTTAGATTTATGACTTATAAAAGTAGTCCCTAATTTGGTCTAAATAATTATACTACGGCCACCTAAGTTTGGGCAACTAGATAGAATAGTTTAATAATTTATTAATTGTAAAAAGCATTTGATTAATTGTTTTGCCACTATTTTATTTAATTTAGGAATCAAACACTTTCAAAGAGGTTGGTTTCTTCACCAATATTACTTATGCATTATTTGGCTCTCTCCAAACATTTTAGTTTTAAGATTGGAAAACTTTTATTATTTTTTTGATTTTGAATTTGGATTTGAATCGATTTCGAACTAACGCGAGGTTAGTAACCGAAATGGAGGTGACGTGGCATCATTAGTAGAGGGTTACTGTAGCTTGATTATCCGGGCGTCACAATTCTTCTCCACAACAAGAAATCTCGTCCCGAGATTTAAGAGGTGGAATAAGGGGGAAAGGTCTGGTTGCTCTTCTCGAGGTGGTCGATCCATGGCGCTGATGTCTTCATTCCTCTGCTTCAGGTCATTATGATGAAGTTTCCGTCCTTCCTTCAGGATCTTCAGCGTACTTACGAAAGTTTAAGCAGGGAAAACTCTATATGGATGGATTCTAACAAGATCGAGCATCAGACGGTTAACTCAGGGAAGAAGCATAAGTGTCTCTCGATTTGAAACTTAAAAATATATCGAGAGCAAAGTAAGAAGGTACCATGAGAAGTTTTAAACGGATAGGCAATCGTTCGATGTCTAATCAGAAGGTGAAAGGGTGTCAGGGCAATGAGAATAGGTATTGTGCCTCATATCAGACTTGAAGGTGGCTCGTGAATTACATACGAGGCCACGTGCGAGGAACAACCTTAAGAAAAAAGGGGGTATATAGGAGAGTCAGGTTTCGATCCTGTGGAATTGTGGGTTATGGGCCCACCATGTGGTTTAAAGTAGAAAGGGGGCTGCCATCTTGCACGGTCACGAAAGCAAGGCATGTCAGAGGGTACCATGTCAGTTATGTCGGCAACAACATCGGTACCAAGGGCGAGGGACGAAGAGAACCATTTTCCTGCTCGTTGAACGAGGCGGACCAATAGGCAAAGCTCTCGTCCATCGGTGGTTAGCAGAATGCTATCAACAAATGCAACAGGGTCTTGCTGACAGAATTGTACACCGGGGTGTTTACATAAGTAGGAGAATATTACTGCTTAGATTATATAGATCACAAGAAACGTTAAACCAACCAATGGAAAGGAAAATATGATTATCAAATTAAACAGAACAATGGAAAGGAAAATGTGTTTAAACACATATTTCAAGGGTATATCCTTCCCAAGGACAAGCAGAGCATGATATCCATGTCAGGATATAATGTACAGAACTCTTTAGGTAGGGGATAGAAATTTTCCTGACATTACCCATACAACGGTGTTTGGATAATTGAGCAGGAAGCATTTAGCATTGGGCTTCAAATGTTCTTGTTGAAAATCGGAGTACCACATACATTGTTCGAGATAGCATTGACATGGCCATCATGTAAGGGTCAGATTTAGGATACACAATTGACCCATCAGGAACAACTTATAGAATAAGTCTTACGATTTCCTCATGGAAGAATAGGTCCTACGGCCAGGTGTGCTAGGCATGACATCATCTTACCGGGTCAAATAAAAGACCAATGTTATAATGGTGATTTGATAACCAAAAGACTTAGAATGAAACTATCAGCCATTCACTTCAAATCAATAGGGTTGCTAAAAGTTTTGAATTTGCACATCATAGTTCAATTGTCGGTTTTCCGGTTAGAATAACACGAGGACCAAGAAAAGAATGGTGATGTTAATAAGTATCACTTGTATCAAGAATTCTTAGGGGTGGTGAAATTCTCGCTACATTCTTGTCATAAAAGATGGCAATACTCAAAGGTAAAGAAGAACAAATGCTGGATAGCAAGGAACTCAAGGTATAACACAAAACACGAACAAGTTTGCCTCGGAGGGAAGGCAATAATGTTGGTAAGGATAACACAAATCAACGAGGGGAAGGGAAGGTATTTGTCATCATGAGTTCAGATGATATCCTAGAAGAGCTCAGAATGGTCATGATGACCACGACACATTTGTCGAGAGATTCCATGAAGACGTAATCAATCAGCGACGACATTAAGTCAAAGGAATGAGGTAGCGGAAGGTTATCGGAACCACGGGTAGGACACAAACTTGAAATCAGGATTGTTGTTCAAGGCGAACGGTATGACGAGGAAGATCGATTGTAAGATTAGTTCACCGTCGAAATTTGTGCTCCGAGAAGAAGGACCAGGTAGCACAGTTAGAATCATCACGACAATGATATAGCCAAACAGGCTAGGAATGGCGTGATCGGGTACAAACTCGTACTTATAGAAGCTTACTGAAGAGATGTTGAACCGTAGTGCGGACTCGGTTCAGTCATCGGTGTCTTTGAGTGTTTAACAACTCAGAGCCCGTGAAAAATTGGAATCAGTGGGAAGGTAGCACTTGATGAATAACTCATAAGAAGTCATGCAGTTCCATGATAATCTCGAGATACCAGGGGGTAATACTCAACGACAGATCCAAGTAGAGGTTGGACTGGGGTATTGCTCTATAGAAGACAAGTGCTTAAACTTGCACAAGAAATGGTATTTAAAGGAGGACATGGTCGGAACCACGATTGCAAAGGATCAATTCACCGATACCAAATGATATTATATCAAGGAAATAGTTACAAGAAGCTTCCATGATAGGATCTACATCGTGTCCATGGGCATGAACACAAAGTTCAAGGTCGACTCCCACTTCTTTAATGCATAACCTTCATTCACCTCTCGTATTTCGAAAATGACATTAGTTGTTGAAAGTTTTACCTGGTGCAATACCAGATAAGTTTGACCCGTGAAATCTTTCGGGTTCACACAGATTAGGGAAGGCATAGGTTCAACCCATTAGGGCATCTTAGGAACATATACCACAAACTTCGGAGTAAATAATACAAGCTTGAAAGTAGAGCATTGTTCAAAAGCAGATGATACAATTTACCAAAGGCATTATATATCCAAGGGAAGGCTCACAAGGTTATTGAATATGAAGGACAATGTCGGATAAAATCCATTAAAGGATCTGTCGGTCCATAACAGAGCTGATGTGAGCATCAGCACACAATCAGAGGAAGTAACAATGCAAGGGCATTGGATTATAGAAACAACTGACTAATCCAGAGCTCAAATGCAAAGGAATTATGATTTCCAAATTAAGGGAATAGAAGCAATGTTCTGATTAGGGGTGGAAAAGTTGAATAGCCTTAGGGGTACTATCGACGGCATTTGGATTGGTTGAGAACCAGCTCATGTTTAAAATGACGTCTGAGCCGGAAAGATAATTTAAAAGGATCAACTGATGATTGCGTGCATTCGCACTCATGTTGAATCAAAAGGATCAAAATGACGATGCCTAAGGATACTAACGAATATTGCCAGACATATGGAAAGCATCCATCATGCAAGTAGACAAGTATGACAGAGCAATAAGTTACTAAGGATTTTTGGAGGATCGAATAGTATTTCGAAGACCATTGTGAAACACATGAACAACTAGGGGATGAGCGGATACTCAATAAGTGCGATAATTATCCATAGGGGTATTCAGGTGACAAAGAACAGCAAGGCGATAAGCTCAAAGGATTATCGAAACAACGACGAGTGTTTCGAGGTATCTGGTAATAACAAGACCAACTGGGGATGAATGTAAGAATAACAACTGCAAGTAGTTATCCATAAGGGTTGACGGTGGAAGGGGAATTGCAAATGCGATGAACATAAGTTCTCGGGTTAACAGCGGAGAGTATCTTCAGGGTCTTCACGTGCCGCAGACGATCATCATTAATAAGGGGCTCTCCGGGTGAAACTGATAACGAGATCCTAATGTTAGATTTAGCAAAAATCATTTAACCCGAATAGAAGAGAGATCAGAGTCCCAGAGTATAGGTCGAGGAATAAAAGATCCTAATACCACCCAATGGCGACGTGGGCCCGTAAGGCACACAGCCAAGTTAGTAAAAGTTTTGCAATGACTAGACTCAACTTCGGCCAAGGAGTTGGAAAGGGGGATTCCTACAGGCAGTCGGCTCTGATACCAACTTGTGACGCCCCCGATTCAATCGTACACTAATCATGCACGCAAACGTGTACGATCAAGATCAGGGACTCACGGGAAGATATCACAACACAACTCTAAAAACATAAATAAGTCATACAAGCATCATAATACAAGCCAGGGGCCTCGAGGGCTCGAATACAAGTGCTCGATCATAGACGAGTCAGTGGAAGCAACAATATCTGAGTACAGATATAAGTTAAACAAGTTGCCATAAGATGGCTAGCACAAACTGGGATACAGATCGAAAGAGGCGCGGGCCTCCTGCCTGGGATCCTCCTAACTACTCTTGGTCGTCGTCAGCGGCCTGCACGTAGTAGTAGGCACCTCCAGTGTAGTAGGAATCATCATCGACGGTGGCGTCTGGCTCCAGGGCTCCAGCATCTGGTTGCGACAACCAGGTAGAAGGGAAAGGGGAAAAGAGGGAGAAAAGCAACCATGAGTACTCATCCAAAGTACTCGCAAGCAAGGAGCTACACTACATATGCATGGGTATATGTGTAAGGAGGCAATATGAGTGGACTGAACTGCAGAATGCCAGAATAAGAGGGGGATAGCTAGTCCTATCGAAGACTACGCTTCTGGCAGCCTCCGTCTTGCAGCATGTAGAAGAGAGTAGATTGAAGTCCTCCAAGTAGCATCTCCAAGTAGCATCTCCAAGTAGCATCTCCAGTAGCATCGCATAGCATAATCCTACCCGGCGATCCTCTCCTTGTCGCCCTGTTAGAGAGCGATCACCGGGTTGTATCTGGCACTTGGAAGGGTGTGTTTTATTAAGTATCCGGTTCTAGTTGTCATAAGGTCGAGGTACAACTCCAAGTCGTCCTGTTACCGAAGATCACGGCTATTCGAATAGATTAACTTCCCTGCAGGGGTGCACCACATAACCCAACACGCTCGATCCCATTTGGCCGGACACACTTTCCTGGGTCATGCCCGGCCTCGGAAGATCAACACGTCGCAGCCCCACCTAGACACAACAGAGAGGTCAGCACGCCGGTCTAAATCCTATGCGCGCAGGGGTCTGGGCCCATCGCCCATTGCACACCTGCATGTTGCGTACGCGGCCGGTGAGCAGACCTAGCAACCTCCATTACAAAGGAAGTTGCGTTAACGCAGTCCAACCCGGCGCGCGCCGCTCAGTCGCTGACGTCACGAAGGCTTCGGCTGATACCACGACGCCGAGATACCCATAACTACTCCCGCGTAGATGGTTAGTGCGTATAGACCAAATGGCCAGACTCAGATCAAATACCAAGATCTCGTTAAGCGTGTTAAGTATCCGCGAACGCCGAACAGGGCCAGGCCCACCTGTCTCCTAGGTGGTCTCAACCTGCCCTGTCGCTCCGCCACAAAGATCCACACAGAGGGTCGTCGGGACAAAGGTCCTTTCAGCCCCCAATCCGTGAATCACTCGCGGGTACTCTTCGAGCTGACCCGACTTTAGTCACCATCTGTATAGTATGTAAGTATGTATAATATATACCCGTGATCACCTCCCGAGTGATCATGGCCCTATAGTATAGCAAGGCAGACTGACAAGAATGTAGGGCCAATGATGATAAACTAGCATCCTATACTAAGCATTTAGGATTGCGGGTAAGGTATCAATGACTGTAGCAACAATGACAGGCTATGCATCAGAATAGGATTAACGGTAAGCAGTAACATGCTACACTACTCTAATGCAAGCAGTATAGAGGAGAATAGGTGATATCTGGTGATCAAGGGGGGGCTTGCCTGGTTGCTCGGGCAAGGAGGGGTCGTCGGTGACGTAGTTGATCACAGCGGCATCAGCGGCAGTCTCAGAGTCTACCGGAGAGAAGAGGGGGGAAGAAACATTAAATACATAGCAAGCAAGAGCATAACAGGACAACAAACAGAGCTAGACGTGTTCTAACGCGGTGCTACACGTTACCGACGAAGGGGGATAACATCCGGGAATGTTTCCCCAGGTTTAGCATTTTCGGACAGACGAATCGGAGGGGAAAAGTTCCATGTTCGCTATGCTAGGAGTGTGTGGCGGATGAACGGAGGGTGTAGCCGGATTCATCTCGTCGTTCTGAGCAACTTTCATGTACAAAGTTTTTCCATCCGAGCTACGGTTTATTTTATATTAATTTTAAAAGATTTAATCATTTTTAGAATTTATTTAATTACTCTAAATCAACATTATCCAGAATAGTGTATGATGATGTCATCATGACGTCAGCATGACGTCAGCAGTCAACAGGGCGTTGACTGGGTCAAACTGACGTGTGGGGGCCGCATGTCATCGACTGAACAGGCTAATCAGAGTTTAATTAAGTTAACTAGTGATTAGATTAATTTAATCAGGATTAATTAAGTTAACTAATTCTTTAATTAATCAATTAATATTTTAATTATTATTATTTATTTATTATTTTCCTTTTCTTTTTCTATTAAAAGGTTATGTGGGCTGGGCCCATCGGGTCAATGGCACAGAGGCCACGGCGGGTCGGGCCGACGGGCACCTGGAGCGGGTGCTGGGCACCCGCCCAGGTCGACTGTGGGGAAACGGCGATGGGTGCTGGCGGCCACCACGACGAGCGGCAGCTGCCGCGCAGGTGGCCGGGGCTGCGCGCCGATGCGGCACAGCCACAGGACCGCCGCGGGATGGAAAGGGGCGGCGGTTCAGGGAGCCAACGAGTGGCCATTGGGGGCGTGAGGCGGACAAGGCCGTAGGTGCCTGATGGGCGCAAGCGCCGGGCGCAGCGGGGGATGGTTGGCCGTTCGTGGCCGTGGACGGGGGCGCAGGGCGGCGCGCGTACAGCGCGGCCATGAAGGGGGGTCAGGGGCGGAGCGTCTCGTGCTAGCACGCGGGGACGAACGGGAGGCGGTGCTGGACAGAGAGGAAAGAGAGGGAAGGCGGCCCTCACATTCGAGTAGAGACCAGGGGGCGGCGAGGCTCGAGGGAGCCGTTGTGGAGGAGGACGGGGACGACGGCGACGTAGAGGAGGAGGTACGGCGAGGAAGCGGGATCCGGCAGTCGACGGCGTCGAGGTGGTGAGGTCGGGGCCGAGTCGGCGACAGAGAGGAGGGGCGCGGAGAAGTCCGAGCGGGGCGGCGCCGGCTGCGGCTTGCATCAGGCGTGGGCGACGCCGGAGACGACGAGCGGTGTCGGGGAACACCGACGGCGAGGCGAGCAGCGGGGCACCAGGGTCGGAGCCCGATCCGGATCGAGGGGGACTGAGGGAGGAGAGGGGATCGTGCGCCAGGGGCGATGGAGGCGAGGGCAAGGTCGCCTCGATCCCGATCCAGACGAGTGAGAGAAGGGGATCGTGGGGAGGAGTGGAGAGTGGGATCGGGCTAGGGTTTCGGGGTGGCTCACGGGGTTATAGGGAGCGGCTGGGCCGGGGTGGGCCGGCCCGTTTGAGCGGTTGAGGCCAGCTGGGCCACTTGGCCCAGCGGGGGGGGTGGGTCCTGTTTTTTTTGTAATTATTTTGTCTTCTGTTTTTATTCTTTTATTTATTTTTCTGTTACCTTTAGTTTCACTTTTATTTTAGATTTATGACTTATAAAAGTAGTCCCTAATTTGGTCTAAATAATTATACTACGGCCACCTAAGTTTGGGCAACTAGATAGAATAGTTTAATAATTTATTAATTGTAAAAAGCATTTGATTAATTGTTTTGCCACTATTTTATTTACTTTAGGAATCAAACACTTTCAAAGAGGTTGGTTTCTTCACCAATATTACTTATGCATTATTTGGCTCTCTCCAAACATTTTAGTTTTAAGATTGGAAAACTTTTATTATTTGTTTGATTTTGAATTTGGATTTGAATCGATTTCGAACTAACGCGAGGTTAGTAACCGAAATGGAGGTGACGTGGCATCGTTAGTAGAGGGTTACTCTAGCTTGATTATCCGGGCGTCACACTTGTGATTTGTCCAGCCGCTCATTCACCAGCGTGATATCGGCGTCAGTCGATCCAATCTGCCAGTTCGGCAACATCAATGGACTAGCCGGCGGCCGGACCCACAGGTACCTGCACATATTTACAGCACAATCATTGGTTTGTGATCCCCTGTTTGCCGCCTAGGGCGGGCAACCAGAGTCTCAGGGGCTACTATCTATATGGAGCACACCTAGCGCGTGCCACTCAGCCATAAAATGGTGTATTCTTTGCTACATACCTCAAAGCCTCTGCGTGGGCTTGTGAATGCTTCATTCAAACCGCTTGTAGCTGATGAAATCTTCTGGAGCACCGCGCTCATTAATGAGCGGTGCTCTTCCGAGAGCGCAACTCGCTCTAGTAAGCCCGTCAATACGTATGGACGAACATCAAACTACGCCGGACCCTTCCCATCGCCCCTCGTGGGAGCCAAACACTCCGGGCTTAGGGCGGCTGACACATTGACTTCCGGCTTCAGCAGATACGGACTCCCCCGTGATGACACCTCGGTGTCGCCCGCTTCATGAGCCGGAGAGGTAGGTGGGGTCTCGCTCTCCATCATCTCCGGAGGAAAATCCCTCGAAGACAAACTCTGTTGAGAAGAGCTGCTAGCCGGACTGCAGAAGGCGAACCCTGGTTACTTATCTAGGAGAATCACAGTACCTTCGAATTAACAATTGACTTACAGCTCGATGGAGGGCTGGACCGTTGGCGGGCATAACACGGTGAGGATGCCCGTCGGGGCAGAGCCCCTCGGTGATGCCTTCTTCCCTTGCTTGGGCATCTCCATCACCAATTCTTTGGAGGTGGCCCTCTTCTTCCCACGCGGGGAGGAGGCCTTAGTCTCCCCTTCTCGTTGTTAATTCTTCAAGTTGATTTTTCTGCTAAGTGAATGTGATCGGACCCTTCCCCCTCTATGCTAAACTCAACCCTATCTATTCACAAATTCTTCATGTGCGTTCTATTTGAAACTCGTTCAAATTCTTCACCGTGTTCTTGACAGCTGAAGGAATTGCGAACGACACTTTAAAATATTCTTATCTGAAATTTTCGGCTTTTGTCGCTCAAACTGTTACGCATTCCACGATATACTTATCTATTCACCCACGATATCACACGATCTCCACCTCTCAGTACATGGGTGACACATGTCACGTGAATGAGAAGGGTCAGGGGCGCGTTCGTCCAAATTCTTCAGGCGAACAGTTATTCATCTCCGCTATAAATACCCCCTCCCCTTCCTCATTTCACTTTTACTCCGCTCGAACTCACTCTCTCGCTCGAGCTTCTCAAGCCCTAGCGTCGCCGCTAACTCCATCGTCGCCGGTGAGGAAGATCTTCACTGCCTCGACCTCATGGTCGTCATACTCGCGCCGGCCACGGAAATCTTCCCTCCGCCGCTGCCGTAGACGTCTTCCTCCACCAAGTTAGGTTGTGGAAGATCCGAGCCGACGAACTTCCAAATCTACTCTTACTGTTCATCGTGTTCTTTGTAAAGGGTAATTAAAAGTTACTTTTACTGCATTTATTCTTCTGATGATTTTCATCGAATCCTCAAAAGGTGTTTATTCTTCAACCTCCACACTTTAAACACCTAGCACAAATCTTCAGTTCTTGATCTGTTTCTCTAAGTGATGTTTTTCTTCATGATTCCTCAATTGTGTGAATCTCACAATCCGCACAACTCTGGAACCAAAGACAAAGAACGCTTAGTGAAATTCTTCAAGACACATCTGGTCAATTTCCTCAAACTTGTTCAATTTACAAAACCTTCTGAGAACGCATATGACCTCTCCAAATTCTTCGCACCTATACTCTGTTCACAGGTACACATGTCTGCTGCTGAATCACTAGGTTCTCATCAACTTAACTCATTTGCAGCATTCCTCGAAGAAAAGCTGCATACTTCTTCAGAGAACTCGATTGTGCAAATTCCTCAGCTGAAGAAAATGGCAGATGGAAAAAGGCCTCAGAAAGGAGGAAAGAAGCTTGAGGTCAATATTGCTTTTGAGTTTCCTGCGGTTATCTATGCAGGGTACTGCATGCCTGGTGAGGCAACTCACGGCAAGGAAACAAAGAATGAGCGCAAAGTGCGCATTCAAAGGATAGAAAGAAGATTGGCAAGAGAGTGGAGGGAGTACAGATATGTCACTCCCAAATACATGAAGAAATTCGCTCTCAACCCTCCATGCCCAAGACCTCCTCTGGCACCTGGCCAATTGGCTGATCCAACAAGCCTTAAACATGGTGAGGATTATGCTGATGAGTGGGCCAGGCGGCAAGCTAAGCTGGTCAAGCAGGCCAAAGAAGCAGTGAAGAAATTCAATGAGGATTCTGCTACTACCGCTGCCGGTGCTGAGGCTTTTTCAAGCAACAAAGCTATGCCAAAGAAGCCAGGCAAGAAACCGCCTTCCTCAGTGATGCCCTCACAGCCAAGTTCTTCTTCAATGCCCTCACGTCCAATTTCCTCAGTGCCACCAAGGCAATTTCCTCAAGCTGCCCCAATTCCTCGGGCTGCTCAAATTCCTTGGGTTTGAAAACCCTCAGCTCCTCCGGCAAAGTCCTCAGGACTTGTGCATCTCGCCACATGCCAAAGGACCACTGGCATATCAATTGCCTCAGGAGCTTCAGCAAGTTCTTCAGCTCACCCTTCATCAACCAGTCCCACTCTGCTGAAGACCAAGGCCACTGCTGGACGAGGCACTAGATCAAGTCCTCACAAGAAGCAGGTGGTCTTTCAAACACCTTCTAGTGATGAAGCTGATGATGATGAATTAGCTGATATCATCATGGACAGACAACAGAGGGCCACTAGAGCCAAAGGGAGTGTTCTGCCCCTTCTAATCGATCCGAAGAAAATGGTCGATTTCATCGACCTATGTCACAAGGATCCAAATGCTCCAATGATAGAGTTGGGCCTCACTCCTAGACAAAGTCACGTTGTGACAGCGTTCATAGCTGAAGAAAAGTGGAAGTATGACCAAGCCCGAGTGGCTAAGAAATTGCAGTACAAGAAGCAGCGCTATCTCAAGGACAATATCCTCAGTCTTTCGCATGAACATCTCATTGCACTTCAAGCTAACATCAAGAAGCTCAGCAAAGAATTTGACGCCTACAAGGCTGAATGGCAGGGTGCCAAAGTCAGATCTGTTCAGCTGACGAAGAAATTCACCTCAAGTGCTGCTGCTCCTGTGCACATTGATGTTATTCAGGCTGAAGCATCTGCTCAAGCCACTGAAGGAATTGCCAGCACCGCTGATGAAAAACAGGCTGCTGATGAAACTTCAAGCACCAGGGCTGCTGAAGAAATTCCAGCCGCTGAAGAAACTGCTAGGGCAACCACTAGTGTTGCGCCTGAAGAACCTGCCAGGCCAGCTGAAGACTCAGTTGTTGCGCCTGAAGAAACTGCTCAGAACAGGCCAACTACATCAGTTGGGCCTGAAGAAATTGATCCAACCCTCACTACTTCGCCAGCACCAACACCAAGCCCAGTTCTTCCTTCTGCTCTAGAAGTGAAGAAAACCAAAGTTGCGGAGCGTGCTACTTTGAAGAAGAGGAAAGCATCAGCTGCCACAGAATCTTCGGCCCCCAAGAAGGCGAAGATTTTGACAAGTTCAATGGACAATCCCATTGATGTTGTTTCCCTTACAAGCATACCATCAAAGGAACTTGTTCCTTATGGTGAAGACTATCAGATTCCTGAAGAATCTGCTGAAGAAGATCCCTCTGCTGCTTCCACAAAGCAGATGGATGAGGAAATTTAAGTTGAGGCTTTCACTTCAACTCCTCAGGTATATCGTCAATGCCTCAGTTTACTGTTGAAGAGGCCGGCATTGAAGAAATGGAAGTGGATGAGGATGTGGACATTGGTTGCACCACTCCAGTGATGAACGATGATTTGTGGGATAGCCAACACCCCAACTCTCCTCTGTTCACACCAATCCAACAAATTCCTCAGTCCCCAGCTCCAACTGAAGTTCAAATGGGCTCTGAAGAAATTCATGCCACCCCTTCCATTCCTGAAGAGATTCCAGCCACTGGTGCTGATGAAAATGCTGAAGAAATGGAGGCCCGGGCTGCTACTGAAGCAGAAGATATTCCTCAGCATGCGGCTCCAAAAATTGACATAGCAGAGATTATTCTTCAGATTACTGACACTCCTCAGCCTCAGACGAAGAATCCATTCTCCCAAACTCCGAAGTTCAAGGCCGATGCCTTCTTCAATGAGCATGTATTCTTCACTATTATAATCCATATGACTCTGCACCTCTCAGGAGAAAGTGATTCTGGACAGCTAGCCAAGCAAATTTCTATTCTTCAGTGTTGTTTGACAAGGACAAAGTCTTCGACCATGAGCATATTCCTCACTTGGATATGGAATCGCTGCCTTGCTTTGCACCAGTCCTCGCTGCCATTCATGATGTTGGCCTGCTCAATTTCTGCACTAACATCTGCGATTGGAATGAAGAACTCATTCTTCAATTTTATGCGACGCTGCACATCACAGGCAATGTTGAAGATGTGAACTCTTGGGTGTTGGACTGGATGACAGAGAACACTCACTATAAGGCACCAGCAACTGAATTGCTTCATGCCATGCCTATCAGTCCTCCCCCAGAAGGTGCGCGTCTGATCTACTCTGAACCTGAGCTGTCAAATCATTTCATGCAAGTGTTGATGAAGCCACTGAAGCCTGGACAAGCCTCAAGGACCAAATTCCTCGTGAAGGAATTGCAATATGTGCCAAGGACAGTCTATCGCATTCTGACGATGACATTGAGTCCAATCAAAGGCCACGACTCGAATGATGAAGAAGTCATTGGCATCAGAAGAATCTACTTTTCAACATCATGCACGGTATTCCCGTGAACTATCATGATTTCTTCACGAGGACTTCGGCAAACGTTGCAATGTCCCCATTTGAGCTGAAGCCTTACGCTCCCTGGATTATGAGATTCCTCATATCAAGGTCTTCACTCAACTACAAGGCTGATACACTCAACCATGCCAGCTACTTGCCCCCAATCGAAGTCCTCAAACGGACATTTTCCTCAGCTGATGAAAAGGGCAAGGCCACTGCTGTTATTGATGAGGGAATTCGATCATTGGATGGACAGTTTTGCAAAGCTGCTTCATACTCCACCAATGATGACTCTGCTACTCATGATACTGCCGCTAATGCCTCAAAGCAAAGTCCTCAGGCAACAGCACCAAGGGTGATGACCGACCGTGAGCTTCTCCTCTGTCTTCATCAAAAGTTGGATTGCGATCACAAATGGGTCAAACGTCAGTTTGGTTCAATTCTTCACAACATGACTGCCACATATAATTCAGTGAAGAAGAACCATTACTACCTCAATGAAGTTTTTGATCGCACCTGGGCTATATTGTCTCACCTCTACATTGATGAGGATCTCAAGCAGATGGGCTTCAAGCAGGACTTCGGCTGGGCTAAGCCCCCACCGAAGAAATTCTGGAAAGTTGTTGTTCCTCCTTTGGTGCCCAGTTCATACTCCTCATCCCACGACACTGATGAAAATGAAGATCTGGACGACACTGTGGCAGGCCCTTCTCCAACAAACGACCCCAACAACACTAACACTCCTTCATCGACTTCGTGAAGAAATTCTTCAGGGACGTTAGTCCTCACTTTTCGTCCCTTTTGGTCATTTGATGACAAAGGGGGAGAAACTTGAATTAGTCTTCAAGCGGGTCTATATATGGGCATTTTTTGTTAAGTTGCAACTCTCGCTCTTTTGAAGCTTTTGTTGATTGAGTTGTAAACTTAAGTCTGATGGTGACCTGATACTTTTGCTCCGCTTTTCTACATGCTATTTCCTCATCAATATTATGCACGCATGCTGAATCACATCAGTCACCATATTTCATCATGCATTTCAAATTCTTCATGTCATATGTTTAATGCATGTATGAATTACAAGATATAGGGGGAGATCTCCATGATTCTACTCTTCAAATGTGCATTGCTTCAAAAGCAAATTCCTCACTATGCACATCTTCAGGGGGAGTTCTTCTATATCTTGCAATCAAATTCCTCAATATTGAGTACTTTCAATTCATATGTTTATCCCTGTTGAAAACTTAACCTATATTGTCATCAATCACCAAAAAGGGGGAGATTGTAAGTGCATCTAGTGCCCCTTAGTGATTTTGGTGTATTGAAGACTTATAGGTTAAGGGACTAATATGTTTGTGAGTGTACACAGGCTCTATAAGTCAATGAGGAGTTTGATATTTACAGTGAAAGTCGACCCCTAAAAATGAATGTCTTTGGTTGAAGACTTTGGTTCTCCAGAAGACCTTGAAAGTGAAGAAATTGGTGTGACTGTGAAGACTTCGATATTCATGCGAGGAATCTGGAGCGTGAAGACTTTTGTTTTCATAGTTTCATTTTCTTCTTCTTGAGTCATAGGAAACACCGTACTGTTAAAGGGGTCAAGGTAATACTAAGGAAACAGATTCCCAAGTGATGCTCATCTCAAAATCCTACACCTACCCAATCCTTCGAGTGAAGCCATTGGAAATCTCATATCAGTTCAGTCAATTTCTTCAGTGATAGAGATGAAGATCTTCTAGTCTCTGAGCAATTTGTTCTGACTGAGGAGTTAGGAATTCGCCAGTGCGAATTGCCTACACAGTGAGGAACATGATAGCCCTGAGGAATTCGAACCTCAAATCCGACCGTTGCTGTGCTATGCGCCAGCTGTCCAAAATATCCTACCACCTAACAGTCATATCAGACAAGGGCATTTATGTCTTATCATGTCAGGCTACTCCCTAGGCTATAAATAGCCGCCCCCTACAACCACTAGTTGGTTGGCTGCTCCGAGAGAAACTTACACTTGTCATTTGAGAGCATCCCATCCTCCGAGGACTTTGAGTGAAAATCATTGAGTGAGGAAAACTCAAATCCCAAACCCAAACCTACAAACCCCAAAGTGATTGAGCATCACTGAAGAGATTGTTCCTGTGTGGAACCGACGCCTATTACCTTTGAGGACTATGTATCCTCCAGACGGTTAGGCGTCATGGTCTGAGCATCCAAGAGGAATTGTGGATTGCCGAGTGACCAAGTCTGTGAAGGTTTGGAAGTCACCTGTGAAGACTTACCACTACTATTGGGCGAGGTCTGTGTGATCTTAGCTCAAGGAGAATACGGTGAGGACTGTGTGTCCGGGACTATGTGTCCTCGAGTTTAAATACTCAGTCGCTCGAACCAGACGTACAACTATCACAGCAGTTGGAACAGGTCTACCAAATCATTGTCTTCACCAAGCCAACTGGTTCTATTTCCTCAACCCTTTCATTTCCTCAGTTATGTGTTAATGAACCTGATCATTACTGTTTGAAGACTTTGACTGAAGACTTTCTCTATTTCCTCAATCCTATTTCTTTAGTTTGTTTGTCTTCATCCTTCTTATCCTGTGTTTATACTTTCTGTACTCTGTGTTTGTCTTTCATTTCATCATGATGACTATGTTGTTACTCTGTTTGGCTTATACCTGAGTACTTATTCCGCTGCAAGTAGTTCTTCGCTTAGGAATTTCCTCACCCTGAAATTCGTCAGTGAAGAATTCACAAAAATTGCCTATTCACCCCCCCCCCTCTAGTCGATGTAACGCACTTTCAGTTATGTGCAAGTCGGAACTGTGCAGTTCGATTCATCAATACCTGTTTGAACGGCTATCGGTTCCTGTTATGCCTGGTGTAGTTAACACATGCCTTTTATTTCAGTTTTACATATTTATCCAATGTGATTTTTTAGCATGAGCTACGTTATATTCATTTTCAACAATACCAATTTGAATTGCAATATTTGGTGGCTATTTAAGCATGTTGTAGTTAACATTCCCTTCCATTTTATATCTGCTTTAACAGTATGCTGAAACCAACACATTCAAGCTATCATTTAGAGATGATTTTGTTTACCATGGCTATATTTGTTTGATGTTAAGGTTGTTGTACATATCATGCCTTTCTATGTACTTATGCACGACAACAACGGGAGTGGCCAGCATTTTCCTCTGAGGTTAGTTTCATCCCTCGGCTTGTACTCCCCCTTCGTTCCATAATGTAGTGCTTATAGATCCAGGCATGGACACTTTTAATATTGACTTGTTGCTTGTAGGTACATATGTACTTGGCAAAGATCCTCGCATCGACCCTTTTTGCATATGGGGCAATGAGATATTCATGAACCAGTATCAAGTGAGGAAACTGATAAGGATTATTAGCAAAAAGATACGAACGGTGGCAATCAAATTATTTCTTTATGCTCTATCCAACACAACAGTGAGCTATAGGATCGTAACTACGAGGTCTGTAGCCTTCACTTTTTACTGCCCATAATGAGTTGTTATACAACAATGTCTGAATCTTTTTCATTTCCAGTAGTTCCCAAAGTAATTTACTCAAGATTACCTTGCAAAGTACATGATTGGTGGACATGCAATGAAGGTTAAAGTATTTCATCTAGACTACAATGAGCATCGGGAAGTCCTAATGTAGATAGTGAAGGATGGGCGGGGAACCATAACAAAGGGTTGGCCTAGAGTCGTGCGCGCATTACGCATGGAGGAGGGTACAATATGGGCATTTCGCTTCACCTTCTCCAGCAATCAGAATGTCTTTTGCCTCTCTTTACAACCTTTAGTACATCTGTGGTTCATCATTCTTTACTTGGTGCTTCTGTAGTTCTTCAATATATGTACTTATGCATCGAATTATGCATTCATGCTTGAACCTATATTTGTAATAAACATGGTTCGATATCAAATAAGTGATTGCCTACTTTCGAATTCAAAATCTGTGGGGAATCAAGCCATGCATGCCATGGACAACCAATTAAAAAGGTGCAAGGATTGAAAAGTGGAAGGAGGAATAAGGGTACCTGTCAAGAAGCCAATGTCGCAACTGAAGCTCCTGCATGGATACACCCTGTATCTAGCTCCAACCCCAGCCCCAAGAGAGAAATTTTGAAGGCCACTCCTGAAATAAATAAAAGTAAATAACCTACCTTGGTAATACGCGTGTTGCGCATGATAACACGAGGAAGCAGTATAATGGGCAAAGGGATCAAACCCTATGCAAGACCCACGGACGCCCAAAGGTTCATGTAGGCAAGATAGGAGGACGAAGGAAATATGGGGAAAAAAGCAAGCAAAGGCATCTTCAGAGTTACGGGAGGCAGACGGCCGATTTATCCTGCATTACATTATTATGGTGCTATTGCCTCTACCGCCGGGGGAAGAAACTGAAGAAGAATAGACTGACGAACGTTGCAAGCCTTCAAGATAAGGAATTCAAAAACAGTAAAGGGGTTGCGAGGAAGAGTACAAGGCGGGTGGATGGTATCGGTGTCAAAACCGACAGATCTCGGGTAGGGGGTCCCGAACTGTGCGTCTAAGGCTGATGGTAATAGGAGACGGGGGACACAATGTTTACCCAGGTTCGGGCCCTCTCGATGGAGGTAATACCCTACTTCATGCTTGATTGATCTTGATGATATGAGTATTACAAGAGTTGATCTACCGCGAGATCGTAGAGGCTAAACCCTAGAAGCTAGCCTATGATTATGATTGTTGTTGCCCTACGGAGTAAACCCTCCAGTTTATATAGACACCAGAGAGGGCTAGGGTTACACAGAGTCGGTTACAAAGAAGGAGATCTACATATCCAGATTGCCAAGCTTGCCTTACACGCAAAGGAGAGTCCCACCCGAACACAGGACGAAGTCTTCAATCTTGTATCTTCATAGTCCAACAGTCCGGCCAAAGTATATAGTCCGGCTATCCGAGGACCCCCTAATCCAGGACTCCCTCAGTAGCCCCCGAACCAGGCTTCAATGACGATGAGTCCGGCGCCCAGATTGTCTTCGGCATTGCAAGGCGGGTTCTTCTCCAAAATCCCTGAGTACCTGTTGTAAAGCAGTGTCCGGCTTCCCATTAATGCTGCACTCCTTGGCTTATGTACCCTAATAACGGCAGTCTTCACGTGTCGAGCGAATGCGAGAAGTCGGGGCATTTTTACATTCGCCACCCTGACCATGTTAGTAAATCGTCTATTAAAGAGACGAGGATCCTCAGATCCAAATCACACCATCTTCCTCCAACGAGCATCCATGAGAGCGCGCCCGGAAAAAGCCATTCCATCATGGCCGGCCACCGCAGCTCCTCCTCTCGCTCCCGCAGTGCTAAGCCAGGTGATTGGGAGAAGTGTTCTGTCCCCCACGGTCGATTGGTGGAGCTGCAGACCTAGGGGTTTCTCCCGCCTGCATATATGGTCCCCGTCCGAGCCGGACTAGCCACTTACAATGGCGGGGAGCAAGCGGAGAGTTTTCCCAACCCATCCAGGGGGGAGCGGGTATGCCTTGTCCCTTACTTGCTGAGGGGACTCGGATTTCCAATCCATCCGTTCCTCCACGGGCTCTCGGAGTACTATGGCCTCCAGCTGCATAACTTCACTCCTGCCTCCATACTACACATCGCAGGCTATGTCGCCTTCTGCGAGCTATTTCTGGGCTGCGAAGCTCATTTCGAGCTATGGAAGAGGCTATTCTGCCTCACCCCCTGCACTCAGGAGGGGTCAATATATCAAGTGGGCGGAGCTGAAATATGGCGTATCGCCGGGACCAGATACCTGTCCGGTACCCCGAAGAAGACATCCAAAGACTGGCCTTCAGAGTGGTTTTATATGGAGGACGTCCCCCTTTCGGACCCTATTCGGATGGGCCTTCCTGAGTTTGCTAATGCCCCGCTGAAGAAATGCCACAGCTGGCGCCCCCAGAGCCCCCAGGAGGAAGATAACAGAGAGGTCCTTTACCTGATGAGCAGGATAAAAACGCTGGCCAAATCAGGACTGACAATAATCGAGGTTATGTCAATATGTATAACGCGGGGGGTGCAACCACTTCAATATCGGGGGAAACCCATGTGGCACTTCAATGGAGAAGATGATGCCACCCGCTGCGGTCGTAAAGGTCCGGACTCCGCCACCGCTCTGGCAAAAATAATGTCCGATTTGTACAAAGGAGAAGAAGAGGAGTTCCTCCATATTAAGCCACGAGATGGATTTTCCATGTACAACCCCCCAAGCTGGGTGAGCTGCTATCTTTTACTCAACTCCATTCATTCCCGCATCCTTCATCACAAATATTTACCTTGCCAATTCATAGCAGGAACTGCGAAAAGCTGTGAGGGAGGTCCACAACCCGTCTCCATTGCCAAAGGACCCTGACCGGGCCCTCGACCCCAGACTCGAAGAAGATCCAGATGTATTTGTGGAGCTCGTCGACATGACGTTCTATCATTTAAGCTGTGACAGTGCCTTGGTGGCCATCATAGCTGATTATACTGACCTACTCCCTGCATCACATGTAAGTAAAATCGGAGACCCAACTTCCGAGAAGGATCCCTTCTTTGTGCTTTACCCACCGAACATGTATTGCGTTTTACAGGGAAGGCCATCGGGGCACCGTGCCGAACCCGCGGTGGCTCACCAACAAGGGGCACCGAAGTTGGGTAGGCTCAAAAGGAAGGCGGTCAGGACCGAGACGCCATCGCAGAGGTATGATTAAAAACCTGCTTCGTCTTTAAAATATAACAATGTCCGTGGTCCTTGGCAGAAAAAACGCTCGCCGAACAGTGTATGGAGAGCCTGCTGGCCACGCCTCCACCAGCCGGATTCCGAGAGCCGGACTCAGGGGCGGAGGCTAACACGGGGACAACGTCGGACGGTCCTCTTATAGAGGATGCGGATAGAATGTCCGCTACGAATTTCGAAGTGGAGAGCACCATGAATCACAGGCATCGACGGGCCGTACTCCGCGATCCTAATTTCTCCGAAGAGGCGTTCAATGCCTTCAACTCAGGAGACGCGTACATCCGAGCTGCTCAAGATGGTCTTTCCAGGGCCACGGACCAGTATGTAAAGGATATACGGGTAAGAAAATATGATAATTATGTATATCAATAGCCCCTGAGACTTGAAACAGTTGGCACAACTGATTTAAGGATCATTGTATGCATAGGTTCTTACGGAGAAGAATACCCAGTTGTCTAAAGAGCTGGAGGAGTGCAAAGCCCAGCTACGGGCCGCAATTGCCGGAATGGAGGAGTCCAAGAAGGCCTCATCTGGTAATACTTGTCTTGATCAAAAAGAAAGTAATGACATGTACCAGTTGGTATTCAGCGTGCATGCAAATCTAACAATAGATTCTGCAGACAATCCCGGAGGTAATCCGGAGATCGTATCAGGGGATGAGCAATATGCTAAACGACAGCTAGAGGATGGCGAGAGCATGCTTACATGGGTTATTCGAGAGAAAAATGATCTCCAGGATGCCCATACCCGGCTGGGCGTTGAACTGGGAGATGTTCGGGCCCAGCTTGCAGACTCCATGAAGGAGAATAAGAGGCTTCGACGCGGCATTTTTAGTAAGTGCTCGAATGAACCTTTATACAGTTCGGCGAAGAAGCGGGCTAACAGAGTTATGTCTGTAGGTATGCTGACAGGTCGTCTCGAAGAGGAGATGCCCGGATCTGCAGGCGATCTACTGCAAGAGCTCTCACAACTGCACGAATAAGTTCGGCAGGTGATGCAGGGTATTGCCCAGGCCTTGTGGCCCTCCGCCTCCCTGCCCAGAGGCATGGGGGAGCTTGTCAAAATGCTCAAGGGAGCGTGGCGGCGCTTCCGATTATGGAAGATATCAGCCTGTCGTCAAGGTGCAAGGGAAGCCTGGGCCATGGTGAAGACGCGATACACCAAGGTTGACCCGAATCACATGGACGAGGTCGGGCGTGTAGGGTCAGATGGGAAAGAGATCCCTGTTAGTCTGGTATATGACCGGGTAGGATTAGCCGCGAAGTATTCCCAATAGGATTGTAGGCTAGACAGTCTGTTGGGTGGTATAGAAGAAGAATTTAGTCAGTCTAAGTGACTGTGTACTTTAGATGACATATTTTGTCCCTAGCCGGATTGTAAATCATTTGTCATGGCGGACCTTTTCGCTTCAGCCTCTGGACCCGATAGTCCGGAGTGTATCTGAATACCCGCTCAGTTATGTAAACCGGGGTACGCGTGGAAACCAGGCGTAGGGGTCATAAGTGCTTGAACAGACAAGTACCCAACTAGCTACGTTATATTACATGGATAGTAAGAAACATCTTCCAGGGAGAATAGTTTCATTAGGAGTTCCTTTCCCTGGGTACGCATGCATTAATGTGCATGTCTGAGATGCGAACAGAGAGCAGGATATAAAACATCTGGGGGTTTATATTGTAAGTAGGTAAGAAACATCTTTTGTTCACCGACCGAATATTCCCTTAAGAACGCTAGCTTTCGGCTTCACCCAGTCTGATGTACACATCCGGCTGACCCGGCAGTAACAATCGCAGAGGTGCTCCCCTTATGCCCTAGCCGAACTAACGGGAACATAGGGCATAAACACAGGAGCCAGGCAACCCAGCTTGGCCAAAACTTAAGTCATATCGATGCATATAATGGCGAAAAAAGGTACATATGGAAAAGTGACACATATGTGGTGGGCATAAAGCCCGGAAGATAATTATATTAAGCCTCTGTATAAGAAGCCCCCAGGTATAATGAGCGTACATAGCGCATCAAGATCGTGTAGTCAAGACACACTTGAAGCCTTTAAGGCCATAAAAAGAAAGAAAAAGAAAAAGAGGATATAACATGAAAAAGAAAGGCGGAGGTAAGGAGACAAACACTTAGTTTGGCACTAGGCGTAGAATCTTCGGAGTCTAGCCGCGTTCGATGGGTTTGGCTCAAGTCAATTATCAGATGCATCACGCAGACGGTACGCCCCTCCGGTGAGAACTTTATCAGTGATGAAGGGACCCTCCCACTTGGGCTTGAGATTGTCCTTTTTCTTCTCCGGTAGGCGTAGAACGAGTTCGCCAACGTTATAAGTTTTGGCCCGTACTTCTCTGCTTTGATACCTGCGAGCCTGTTGCTGATAGAATGCGGAACAGGCTTTCACGACGTCGCGCTCCTCCTCTAGGGCATCTAAATTGTCCTGCCGATCAAGCTCGACTTCTTTCTCTTCGTACATGCACACTCGAGGTGAGTCATGAATGATATCGCAGGTCAATACCGCCTCTGCGCTGTACACCATAAAAAATGGTGTGTATCTGGTAGTGCGATTCGGCGTGGTCCGCGACCCCCATAGTACGGAGTCGAGCTCCTCGACCCAGTGCGTATCTGATTCCTTCAGGGATCGCACTAGTCTGGGTTTGATGCCGCTCATAGTAAGATCGTTCGCTCGTTCGACTTGACCGTTTGTTTGGGGGTGATAGATGGAGGCGTAATCGAGCTTAATGCCCATGTTGCCGCACCAAGTTTTCACCTCGTCAGCTGTGAAGTTGGAGCCGTTATCGGTGATGATGATGCGGGTGACACCATAACGGTGTACAACCCCTCATATGAAGTCTATCACTGGTCCAGATTTGGCCGGTTTAACTGGTTTGGCTTCTATCCATTTGGTGAATTTATCCACCATGACCAATAAGTATTTTTTCTTATGGCTTCCTCCTTTAAGGGGTCCAACCATATAGAGCCCCCAGACCGCAAAGGGCCAAGTTATGGGGATTGTTTGGAGAGCGGTAGGTGGCATATGGCTTTGATTTGCAAAAAGCTGGCAACCGACGCAATGTTGGATGAGGTCCTGTGCGTCTGCTCGGGCTGTCGGCCAATAGAAACCTGTAAGGAAGGCCTTGCTTACAAGGGCCCGAGCTACGGTGTGGTGGCCGCCGAGTCCGGCATGAATTTCAGCCAAGAGCTGCCGCCCTTCCTCTTCGGAGATGCACCTTTGGAGCACTTCGGTCGCGCTTTTCTTATAAAGCTCTCCCTCGTGGACCTTGTAGGCTTTAGAGCGCCGCATAATGCAACGTGCCTCATTTTGGTCCTCAGGGAGTTCTTGCCTATTTAGGTAGGCTAAGAAGGGTTCTGTCCACGGGGCGATGACAACCATAATCACGTGGGCCGAAGGTGTTATTTCGGTGGCGGAGCCTCCGATTATGCTAGAGTGTTCGGGATTTGGGGTTGTGTTCGGATCCGGACTGGTATTGCCGGTCTCCCCTTCCCACTCCATGGATGGCTTGAACAGCCTTTCCAAGAAGATATTAGGTGGGACGGGGTCGCGCATAGCATCGATGCCGGCGAGGATATCCGCCGCTTGATTGTTTTCTCGGACCATATGGTGGAATTCGAGCCCCTCGAACCGAGCTGGCATTTTGAGGACGGCATTATGGTAAGCCGCCATTTTTGGGTCCTTGGCGTCAAAGTCTCCATTTATTTGAGATATTGCAAGGTTCGAATCCCCATGCACTTCTAGGCATTGAATGCCCATGGAGACTGCCATCCGAAGACCATGCAACAGAGCCTCATATTCGGCTGCATTGTTGGAGTCTGTGTATAATATTTGGAGTACGTATTGGACTGTATATCCGGTGGGGGATGTTAGGACAATGCCTGTCCCCAGACCAGCTAGCATCTTAGAGCCGTCAAAGTGCATGATCCAATTGGAGTACGTGCCATACTCTTTAGGGAGTTCGGCTTCTGTCCCTTCGGCGACGAAGTCAGTCAGTACTTGCGACTTAATGGCTCACCGTGGTTTGTATATTATGTCGAATGGGAGGAGCTCGATAGCCCATTTAGCAATCCGGCCCGTGGCATCGCGGTTATTTATCATATCGTTGAGTGGTACTTCAAAGGCCACCGTGATTGAACACTCTTGAAAGTAGTGTCGTAGTTTCCGGGATGCCATGAAGACCGTGTATGCTATCTTTTGATAATGTGGGTACCGTGACTTGCATGGAGTGAGGATAGTGGATACGTAGTATACCGGCTTTTGAAGCGGGAACTTATGTTCGTCCGTCTCTCGTACAACGATGAGAACTGCGCTTACAACCTGGTGTGTTGCAGCTATATATAACAACATGGGTTCGCCGATATTTGGCGCAGCCAGGATTGGATTGCTGGCCAAGAGGGCCTTTATTTCTTCCAGTCCAGCCATGGCCACATCCGTCCACTCGAAGTGTTCGATGCATCGAAGAAGGCAATAAAGAGGTAGTGCCTTTTCTCCCAATCGGGAGATAAAGTGGCTTAGGGCAGCCACGCATCTAGTTAATTTCTGGATTTGCTTGAGGTCTGTTGGGGTAGCCAATTGTGACAGAGCTCGGATTTTAGCCGGGTTTGCTTCAATTCCCCTATTGGAAACGATGAAGCCCAACAGCTTTTTGGCAGGCACGCCGAAAACGCATTTTTCCGGATTGAGCTTGATGTCATATGTTCGGAGACTGTAGAACGTAAGCCTCAAGTCGTCTATTAAAGATTCGACGTGTCTGGTTTTGATGCCCACGTCGTCTATGTATGCCTCCACTGTTTTGCCGATTTGTTTTTCCAGGCATGTCTGAATCATGCATTGATAGGTTGCACCGCATTTTTGAGCCCGAAAGACATGGTGTTAAAACAGAAGGGGCCATATGGTGTGATGAATGTCGTTGCGGCTTGATCGGACTCCGCCATCTTGATTTGATGGTATCCGAAGTATGCGTCAAGGAAGCACAATAAGTCGTGTCCTGCGGTAGCATCGATGATTTGATCAATGCGGGGGAGGAGGAAGGGATCCTTGGGGCAAGCCTTATTGAGGTCCTTGAAATCGACACATAGGCGCCAGGATTTGTCCTTCTTTGGTACCATCACCAGGTTTGCTAGCCATTCCGGATGTTTTATTTCTCTGATGAATCCGGCCTCGAGTAACTTGGCTCGCTCTTCTCCCATGGCTTGTCGCTTAGGTTCTGAAAAGCGCTGAAGAGTCTGCTTGACCGGCTTGTATCCCTTCGGTATGTTTAGGCTATGTTCGGCCAGCCTGCGTGGGATATCTGGCATGTCTGAAGGATGCCAGGCGAAGATGTCCCAATTCTCATGCAAGAACTCTCGCAGTGCGGCGTCTATTGTGGGGTTCAGTTGTGCCCTGATGGATGCTGTTTTTGTAGGGTCCATTGGGTGGACCTTGAATTTGACTATTTCGTCCGCTGGTTTGAAAGAGGTGGACTTGGGTCGTTTGTCGAGTATCACGTTGTCCCTATCCACTGACTCAGATCAGAAAGTCATAAGGTATAAGGAGTAAAAAGAGCCTTACGTTCCAACCCACAAACAATTCCCCTACATATAACTAAAGAATTTCTAGACTCAACATCAACCAGTTTGGCTTGGAGAACCTACAGGCAGTCCGGCTCTGATGCCAACGCTGTCAGGACCCCGACTCGATGTCACATCGATCTAGCCGGTAACACTTCATATCACTTTGCGGCCTCACGCACGGTATTCCCACGGGTGTCGCCTTACCTTTGCCCGGGACCGTTTGCGCCTTTTGGCTCACGTATATGAAAGTGTCGCTAGCATCCATATGATAAAGAGCCCGGGCTGACATGACTAGTCGTAAACCCAAAGTGGCGCAGACTTACAGGGATAGGCATCCATGACCCAGCTTCGAACGTGTCGGTCATCAGCAAGTGGGTCCGGGCTGTAGCACTGGGCTAGCAGGACTCCGGTAAACCGGGCTGTAGCAGGCTAACAGGACTCCGGTACTCAAAGCGTGACATTTCCCCGAAGGGACAGACACAGGAACGAAGAAGGACACATGCCGGCCAGCCTAAGTGTTCCAGAGCAGTAGCAAGCTACCGTGGCTCAGCGGTAACACTAGGAGACATTTCCCGGTAAGAGAGGCTACTAAAGATAAACAACTAGATAGTCAGATCCCACACATACCAAGCATTTCAATCATACACACAATATGCTCGATATGTGCAAATACAACGGAGCATCACAACATGACTCTACGACACAAGTACTTTATTTAAGGCTCAGGGAGCCATACATATCATACACAAAGGTACGGGTCTCACGACCCAACATACAGGTCATACAGTCATACAAACCAGCAGCGGAAGTAACTTGTCTGAGTACAGACAACTAGTAAAATAAAAGAGGCTTGGAAAGCCTAGCTATACTACGTGGTCCTTCACAAGCTCAGGGTCACCACCTGGGTCTTTAGCCTACTCGTTGATGTCAACGTCTACATAGAACCCATCAGAAGGGGTTGCAGCGTCTTCTGTAAAAATGTAGATTATAGCAACATGAGTACAAAGGTACTCAGCAAGACTTACATCAGGTCCTACATACATGCATAGTATCAAGAAGGGTTGGTGGAGTTATTGCAGCAAGCCAGCTTTGACTCTTGGCTAGGCTATCCTACGATACTCCAACTTGAAATGGTTTTGCGCACACGAGTCCACTACTCACCACTTCAATACACTACCGAGGATCCACCTCCGTCTTCCTACGGAAGAGCCATCCTCGGCACTCACACTTATCTTGAGGCTTTTAGTAGTTTCCATTTACTTGTCTATGAACTGTATAGGCAACCAAGTAGTCCTTTACCGCGGACGCGGCTATTCGAATAGATCATGTTAACCCTGCAGGGGTGTACTTCTTCATACACGCTCTCACCACTTACCGTCGCTTACACGACATGTACTCGGCCACCTTCAAGCGGAAGCCCAACGTGGGTGTCGGCCACGACCTACCTAATCACCTAAGCCTCCGGTCCAGGTTTATCGCCTATTCAGGTTCCATCCGCAGGGAGTCCGGCCGAGGTTTCCCATACGGCCCCGAACGATGTGAACAGGGTTCCCGAGATACCTAACGGGTATTCGGTACACCGTGCCACGTACCTACCGCATCACAGCCCACCCCTACGGTCAGCGCTGTCCACGGCCTCCAGTAGGCTACAAACACCAGAAACTACTTGCAACTCCTGGACGGAGAACTAGGGTGAATAAGAAGTCGAGAGGGTCCATTGGTTTCGGGCCCAATGCATGGTAGTAGCTGATTCTTAAATCACACATACAGATCTCAGTGCTTAAGGTCGGCTTCAATGAAACAACCCACCATGTACTCCTACATGGCCTCTCATCGATACCTTTACCAAATCGTGTTCACCACACCACTCTCATTACCGACATAATCATTTCACTCTAGCCCATCACCCAGATGAACCAGACCTGACACGACTCTAAGCATAGCAGGCATAGCAAGGTAGGAACAACACATACATATGGCTCAATCAACTCCTACACATGCTAGTGGGTTTCATCTAGTTACTGTGGCAATGACAGGTCATGCAGAGGAAATGGGTTCAACTACCGTAGCACACAGCAGTTTGAATCGCGTTGTCTTAATGCAGTAAAAGAGAGCAGGAGCGAGAACATGGGATTGTATCGATATGATCAAATGGTTGGTTGCTTGCCTGATGGTTCGATGCACTGATATGGTTCTTCGTTAGGGTAATCACGGTACTCCTCGGAGGCAGAACCTGTCGCAAAGGACATCGATACACAAGCGTCACCAAACAATGTGCAACAATATGATGCATGCATGAAACATGGCAATATGAGTGTGTTGGGCTAATGCAACTAAAACCAGAAGGGTTTGAACAAATTTGAATCAAAGATTCAAATTTCAAACTCCAAACATGGCCTTTTAAAGTGCTTTTCCTTGTTCTGCTTAAAACATCAATTTAACTTGTTTGATCATGCATGAAAATAGTACAGATGGATAGATTGGATTTTTCTGATCATTTTTCATATATAATTTGTCCAATTTGGAGTTACAGAATAAAAGTTATGAATTTTTGAAGTTTAAATAATATTCTGGAATTTCCTGATTTAATTTAAATCCAGAAAATCAATTACTGCGTCAGCCTGACGTCAGTGTGACGTCAGTGGTCAACTGAACAGGTCTGGGTCAAACCTGACAGTGGGTCCCGCATGTCAGGGTGATTATTTTAATTAAGATTTAATTAAAACTAATCCTGTATAATTAGCAGGGCTGGGCCCCACCTGTCATTGACTCAGGGGAGTCAACCAGGGCCCACCCGGGGTCAAAGTCAAAACCAGCGACGCCGGCGTTTAGCCGCCGGCGAGCCAGACGCGGCGGCGGGAGTGGTTTTGGCCATTTCGGCCACCAGAGGGGCCGCGGAGACCACCGGAGTGGAGCTGAGGACAAACCGCAGCTCTTGGCGGAGTCCGTTGGGGTCGGGGTGGCCGGAGTCGACGGCGGCGAGCTCGGCTGCGGCCGCCGGGGTTCGGTCGTGCACGGGAACAGGGTTGGAGCTCGAAGTCGAGCGAAGCGAAGCGCTAGGGATGCTCTACGGGGTCTTGCGAACTTGTTGGACTCGCCGGGGTGACCAAATGGTCACCGGAGTGCGTCGACGGCGAGCTCGGCGACGGCGGAGGTTCGGCCGTGGTGGGGAGGAGGCTACGGTGGGGGAACGAGGGGGAGGAGAGGGGGAAACGGTGGCGTAGCTCACCGCGGTTGCAGTGGGCGTCGAAGCGGGCTCGGGGACGCGCCGGAGACGACGAATTCGACGGCGACGATGGTCGGAGCCCGAAGAGGGGAACGGCGACGTGGCGGCGATGCAGGGCTTCCGGGGAGCTGTGGAGCGGTGGGGAGGAAGAGGGGGTCGTGGCGGAGCTTCTGAGCTAGTCGGGGGAGCGAGGGGTGGCCGGAGATGGCTGCTACGGCGAATGGCGGCGACGGTGGTGCTCGGCCGTGTGAGAGAGAGAGCGAGGAAGAGGAGGGAAGAGCCGGGAGAGAGTGAGAGAGAGCAGGGGGGATCGGGACGGCCTGCGGGAGTCGTCCACGCGGCCAGGAGCTCGTCGGCAAGCAGGAGGTGGCCGCGTGGCCGTGCGCGTGCGAGCACGCAGCAGCTTCGGGGCGAGGGGAGGAAGACGACGGAGGGCTGCAGTGGTGGGCTGGGCCGGCTGCTGGCTGGGCCGGCCAGCTGGCTGGGCCGCACAGTGGAGGAGCCCAGGTAAGCTCCTCCTGTTATATATTTTTCTGTTTTCTAATTTCTGACATTTGTTTTGATTTAAAAAATATATTAAATCATTTATTTAACTTATGCCAATTTTTGCAGGAGCTATATATATTATTCCAGAGCTCTTTTATAAATGGCATAATATTTGGGCATATATTAATATATATAATTAATATATTTCCAATGCAAATATTTATGCATTAATTCCAAATGCCCAAAATAAATGTCCATGAGCCACTAAAAATATTGGTTTGATTTTTATCTCTGTCCAATATTTTCAGAGAGCAACATGAGCATTTTCTTGGATCCTTTTGGAGAAATTTTTATTTGGGTCATTTTCAAAATGATTCTGAGGGTTTCACAGATCCCCATTTCAAGTTTCTGATGAAAGAGTAAACATGATGCAACACTCTAATGCATGGCTAACTAGGATGTGACAACTCACCCCCACTCAAAAGAATCTCGTCCCGAGATTTGGGTTCCTCCGGGAAGAAGGCGGGATACTCGAGTCGAAGACGATCCTCCCTTTCCCAAGTTGCTTCATCCTCAGAATGGTGCGACCATTGAACCTTGAGAAACTTGATATTATGACGTCGCGTGGTACGTTCGGCTTGATCGAGGATACGAATGGGGTACTCTCGATATGTAAGATCATCTTGGAGATCAAGCGTTTCGTGGTCCACTCCACGGATAGGATCCGAGAAGCAACGCCTGAGTTGAGAAACGTGGAAGACATCGTGAACTCTGGAGAGGTGCGGAGGTAGTTCCAACTGGTAGGCAACTTCTCCTCGTTTGGCAAGAATGCGAAAAGGTCCAATGTAACGAGGAGCCAATTTGCCTTTGATACCGAAACGATGGGTTCCCTTCAGAGGGGTGACCCGAAGATAAGCCTTCTCGTCAACCTCGAAAGTCATAGCCTTATGTTTTCGGTCATATTGACTCTTTTGACGAGATTGGGCTGTTTTCAACTTTTCACGAACGATACGAACTTGTTCTTCTGCTTCCTGAATCATATCCGGGCCAAAGAATTGTCTTTCCCCGGTCTCTGACCAGTTAAGGGGTGTTCGACATCGTCGTCCATAGAGAACTTCAAAAGGGGCTTTACCCAAGCTGGATTGATAGCTGTTGTTGTAAGCGAATTCGGCAAATGGAAGACACTTCTCCCAGTCCATTCCGAAAGAGATAACAGAGGCTCGAAGCATGTCTTCTAGAATTGGTTGACGCGTTCCACTTGACCACTCGACTGAGGGTGGAAAGCGGTGCTAAAAGAGAGACGAGTTCCCATAGCATTTTGGAAACTTTCCCAAAATCGAGAGGTGAAAAGACTTCCTCGATCCGAGTTAATTTCCAAAGGAACACCATGGAGAGACACTATTCGGGAGATGTACAAATCTGCCAGCTGACTAGCGGTTATACTCTCACGAACAGGTAAGAAATGAGCTACTTTGGAAAGACGATCGACCACGACGAAAATAGCATTATTCCCTCTCTTGGTCCTGGGAAACCCGGTAATGAAATCCATACCAATTTTATCCCATTTCCATTCAGGAATAGCTAAGGGTTGAAGGGTGCCAGCAGGCCGTTGATGCTCTGCTTTTACACGACGACAGACGTCGCAATTTGCAATATACTGAGCGATTTCTCTCTTCATCCTAGTCCACCAGAACCTCTGGCGTAGGTCCTGATACATTTTAGTGCTACCGAGATGAATGGTGAGAGGAGATTCATGAGCTTCCTTAAGGATTAATCGCCTTAGGTTGCGCACTTTGGGAACCACTAATCGATTCCCGAAGTATACGACTCCTTGATCATTAATGGAGAAACAATTCGCAATTCCTTTCTGAATGTTCCTCTTGATGCGGGAGATTCCCGGATCTACCTTCTGTGCTTTGACAATTTGATCCGTAAGGGTAGGTTTTGCCACCAAGGTGGAAAGAAAACCTTGAGGTACAATGTGAAGGTTAAGCTTCCGAAATTCCTCATGGAGAAGCGGTTGACTTTGTTGTAACATCAGGTTGTTACAATAAGATTTACGACTTAGCGCATCAGCCATGACGTTGGCTTTCCCTGGGGTGTAGGTTATTCCTAAGTCGAAGTCTGTGATCAATTCAACCCAACGTCTCTGCCTGAGATTCAAATCCGGTTGGGTGAAAATATACTTCAGACTTTGGTGATCAGTGAATATTTCGCAACGATTACCGAGGAGGTAATGTCGCCAGGTCTTAAGTGCATAGACTACGGCTGCAAGCTCTAGATCATGAGTAGGATAATTTTCCTCATGTGGGTGCAATTGCCGTGAAGCGTAAGCAATTACGTGTCGATCTTGCATAAGAATGCAACCTAGTCCTTGTCGCGAGGCGTCGCAGTAGATAACAAAGTCCTTGGAGAAGTCTGGCGGTACCAGCACGGGAGCAGAGGTCAGGCGTCTTTTCAGTTCCTGAAAGCTGTGCTCACATTGTGGAGTCCATTCGAACTTCTTATCTTTCTTGAGAAGTTCGGTTAGAGGTTTAGCAACCTTGGAGAAGTTCTCGACAAAGCGACGACAATAGCTCGCTAAGCCTAGAAAACTCCGAACTTGCTTGACCGATTCAGGCGGAGTCCAATTAAGGACGGCTTGAACTCGCTCAGGGTTAACAGCAATACCTTTACCAGATATTACATGACCCAGATAGGTCACTTCTGACAACCAGAATTCACATTTTGAAAATTTGGCATAAAGGCGATGCTCTCGAAGTTTCTTCAACACTAGCCTTAAATGTTCGGCATGTTCTTCCTCATTCTTGGAGTAGATGAGTATATCATCGAGATAAACTACGACGAATTTATCCAAATACTCCATGAAGATTGAGTTCATTAACCGAGAAAAGGTGGCTGGAGCGTTGGTTAAACCGAAGGACATGACGGTGTACTCGTATTGGCCATAACGAGTAACAAAGGCCGTTTTAGGAATGTCCCCGTTTCTGATTTTGATTTGATGGTAGCCCAACCTCAAATCCATCTTGGAGAAGACTGAGGATCCAGCGAGCTGATCATACAGATCGTTGATCCTGGGAAGTGGATATTTGTTCTTGATTGTGACCAAATTGACAGGTCGGTAATCTACAACCATCCGGTCCGTACCATCCTTCTTCTTGACGAATAGGACGGGGCAAGCCCACGGAGATGAACTAGGGTGGATGAAACCCTTTTTCAAGGATTCATCGAGTTGTTTCTTAAGCTCGGCTAGTTCTAGTGGTGCCATCTTATAGGGTCTTCTAGCAATCGGAACGGTTCCGGGGATGAGGTCGATTACGAACTCAACATCCCTGTCAGGTGGAACACCTGGCAATTCCTCTGGAAAGACATCCGGGAAGTCACAGACTACCGGCACGTCCTCAAGGTCTGGCAAGGGGCTGGCGTTAAGAGAATATAATTGTCGCTTGGCTATTCGGGTCAAGACATTGACTATCTTCCCCGAAGGATGGGTGAGTTGAACAGTCCTAGAGAAGCAATCAATTTTGGCTTGATGAGCTGACATCCAGTCCATACCCAAAATGATATTAATATCTGAAGATTTAAGGGCTATCAAAGATGCGAGAAAAACAAGTCTGTCGACTTGGATTTCATTTCCATGGCTTACTCTAGAGGTTTGCCATTTGGATCCCGGGGTTTGAATTACCATAGAGGTTGGCATATCACCGAATGCGACGTTATGCAAGCGAGCATAGTTTTCAGATATAAAAGAATGAGAGGCTCCTGTATCGAAAAGAACAGATGCCGGGTGGCAATTAACAAGAAGCGTACCGAGAACGACGTTGGGATCCTCTTGAGCTTCTTCGGCAGAGATACAGTTGACATGGCCACGTGAAGCGGTGACCGGCTTGGCGTGGAATATTTTTCCTGTCGGCTTGCCACGGCCAACAGCTTTAGCAGACTGGTTGGGGTTGGTCTGGGGACACTCACGCATATAGTGACCAGATTCCCCACATTTGAAACAAGTCACGGAACTGGTACGTGGAGGAGCATTGTTGGTTGGACCCCCATAGGGCTTGGCCGGTGCAGACTGTTGAACAGGGCGAGGCGCCTGGAAAGATGGCCTCGGTGTGAACCTGGGTGGCAGGGCGGTGTTGGGCACCCACACGCGGCGCTTCTGAGGACCAGCACCGGATGAGGAACCCATGTCACGGCCATGCTTGCGTGTTGCGTCATAGTCAGTCTGACCAGTTTCAGCACTGATGGCTTTGTTGACAAGTTTCTGAAAAGATGTGCACTCATGCAGACGGAGGTCGCGGCGAAGCTCAGGACTAAGGCCCTTACGGAACCTTGCTTGCTTCTTGGCGTCAGTAGACACTTCCTCAGTTGCATATCGGGCGAGATTACCAAACTCCCTGCTATAGGCATCCACAGAAAGTCGGCCTTGGGTGAAACTGCAAAATTCTTCACGTTTACGGTCCATGAGACCCTCCGGAATGTGATGTTCACGGAAAGCCTCGCTGAACTCAGCCCAAGTAGTGACATGGCCCGCTGGGCGCATAGCTCCATAATTCTCCCACCATAGACTGGCGGGGCCTTCAAGATGATATGCAGCAAAGGTGACCTTGTCAGCCTCCGCTACCAGCGCGGAACGCAGTTTGTGAGAGATACTGCGAAGCCAGTCATCAGCGTCGAGAGGCTCGACGGAGTGGTGGAACGTGGGTGGATGCAATTTGATAAAATCACTGAGTGACACCACGTTAGCCCTCTGATGGTGTGCTGTATTCTGTTCAATACGCTCCAACAAACGGTTTGTCTCCCGCTTGTTTCTCTCAGCTTCCATCATAACCTCGGCTAGTGAAGGAGGATGAGGCAGATTTGCATCCCTGGCTTCACTGCCTTCGGCCTGCTCTTGGGAAGCAGGGTTAGCGCGCGTGTTGACCATCCTAGGTAAACAAGACAATGATTTAGTCAGGATGGTAAAATTCCGACATAGGATACATAATGTAAGGAATAACTCGGAATGCAAGATGATCATCCGTATGACATGGTAGATACAGAAACTGCTTCTTTTATTCCATCGTCATACACACCATACAGGGTTTAGTACAAGACCAAACAAAGTACTATTACGGTGAAAGAGGATTACATCTCATCGGAGGCATTCCAAGCTCCTATACATTATTTTTCTACATCTCCGGAAAGAGTACAAACTAGGTCATATCCCACGAGTCACGCAGGACGATAGACGACACGGCTAGTGCGAACTAGTGATACTACCACTAACTCAGACCGATCCGTAGTAGTCCTCGTAGAAGTCGCCTCCATAGCCTGGAAGTTCAACATGATCATCCGGAAACAGACGGTCTCGCGGAGCTTGTGGACCATAGGGGCTAGGATGAGGCCTTGGACCAACAAACGGTGGCCTGCGGGGACCGCGAGGTGGGGTGATGCCTCCTACATCACGCCAAACCATCACGTCCGGCAGAGCAGATCTCACAGGATAGAGATCGCGCATATCTGAATATCCAGCTTGCACCGCCGGTGCGAACCGAGTCAAAGTAGCCCAGTGGTCAGCACGGGTATTGAAGAGCTCTAACCTTAAGGCCCGATTTTCACGGTCCTTATCCTCGAGCATCTCAGCAGTGGTGCGAGTCCGTGAATCCTCCTGAGTGGGGTCAGCATAGATAGCCTGGAGATATCCTTGTGCTCCCGGAAGTGATCCTGGCATATACCGGAAATCAGAGTCCCGAAATAAACCAGATCTGACTCGCATAATGGTCATCATAGAGTAGGCGGCGTCCTGCACAGCCATCTCAATAGTAACCCCGAGTCCATAGGAGCAGTGAAGAGGCTCGGTGGATCCAGGATAAGATGGAAATATCCTGACAGTGCAGAGATACTGGCTTTGATTAAAATCTCGGAATTGCTCTTCGACCGTGTACTCGGGATACCAGCGGTATCCAGCCTCAGTCATTACCCTGACCAACTTAGCAGTATGGCCGGGTACATCTAGACATCGAGTCAGGCGAACCACTTGATTGAGGTCGCGAGTGGCCATCTGAAAGCACAATCATAATGCAAAGGCATTAGAATTTCTAGCAAAATTTCGGCAGCATAACAGCTGTAAATGCTCAAAAAGGATTTTGAGACATTTGACAAAGGATTTCGTACACACTCAACATCACCATATCAAAGTTCTGAAACCATTCTGGCAACATAATGTGGTAGTAGAACTGAACTAGGCTTGTAACCATCAAACTTATAAGGTACTACTGATTAGTAACACGTGATCCTGATAGAGAGAATAGATCCTAATTCCTTAACCCCCGGTGGAAGAATGGACTGACTCAGATCAGAAAGTCATAAGGTATAAGGAGTAAAAAGAGCCTTACGTTCCAACCCACAAACAATTCCCCTACATATAACTAAAGAATTTCTAGACTCAACATCGACCAGTTTGGCTTGGAGAACCTACAGGCAGTCCGGCTCTGATGCCAACGCTGTCAGGACCCCGACTCGATGTCACATCGATCTAGCCGGTAACACCTCATATCACTTTGCGGCCTCACGCACGGTATCCCCACGGGTGTCGTCTTACCTTTGCCCGGGACCGTTTGCGCCTTTTGGCTCACGTATATGATAGTGTCGCTAGCATCCATATGATAAGGAGCCCGGGCTGACATGACTAGTCGTAAACCCAAAGTGGCACAGACTTACAGGGACAGGCATCCATGACCCAGCTTCGAACGTGTCGGTCATCAGCAAGTGGGTCCGGGCTGTAGCACTGGGCTAGCAGGACTCCGGTAAACCGGGCTGTAGCGGGCTAACAGGACTCCGGTACTCAAAGCGTGACATTTCCCCGAAGGGACAGACACAGGAACGAAGAAGGACACATGCCGGCCAGCCTAAGTGTTCCAGAGCAGTAGCAAGCTACCATGGCTCAGCGGTAACACTAGGAGACATTTCCCGGTAAGAGAGGCTACTAAAGATAAACAACTAGATAGTCAGATCCCACACATACCAAGCATTTCAATCATACACACAATATGCTCGATATGTGCAAATACAACGAAGCATCACAACATGACTCTACGACACAAGTACTTTATTTAAGGCTCAGGGAGCCATACATATCATACACAAAGGTACGGGTCTCACGACCCAACATACAAGTCATACAGTCATACAAACCAGCAGCGGAAGTAACTTGTCTGAGTACAGACAACTAGTAAAATAAAAGAGGCTTGGAAAGCCTAGCTATACTACGTGGTCCTTCACAAGCTCAGGGTCACCACCTGGGTCTTTAGCCTACTCGTTGATGTCAACGTCTACATAGAACCCATCAGAAGGGGTTGCAGCGTCTTCTGTAAAAATGTAGATTATAGCAACATGAGTACAAAGGTACTCAGCAAGACTTACATCAGATCCTACATACATGCATAGTATCAAGAAGGGTTGGTGGAGTTATTGCAGCAAGCCAGCTTTGACTCTTGGCTAGGCTATCCTACGATACTCCAACTTGAAATGGTTTTGCGCACACGAGTCCACTACTCACCACTTCAATACACTACCGAGGATCCACCTCCGTCTTCCTACGGAAGAGCCATCCTCGGCACTCACACTTATCTTGAGGCTTTTAGTAGTTTCCATTTACTTGTCTATGAACTGTATAGGCAACCAAGTAGTCCTTTACCGCGGACGCGGCTATTCGAATAGATCATGTTAACCCTGCAGGGGTGTACTTCTTCATACACGCTCTCACCACTTACGTCGCTTACACGACATGTACTCGGCCACCTTCAAGCGGAAGCCCAACGTGGGTGTCGGCCACGACCTACCTAATCACCTAAGCCTCCGGTCCAGGTTTATCGCCTATTCAGGTTCCATCCGCAGGGAGTCCGGCCGAGGTTTCCCATACGGCCCCGAACGATGTGAACAGGGTTCCCGAGATACCTAACGGGTATTCGGTACACCGTGCCACGTACCTACCGCATCACAGCCCACCCCTACGGTCAGCGCTGTCCACGGCCTCCAGTAGGCTACAAACACCAGAAACTACTTGCAACTCCTGGACGGAGAACTAGGGTGAATAAGAAGTCGAGAGGGGTCCATTGGTTTCGGGCCCAATGCATGGTAGTAGCTGATTCTTAAATCACACATACAGATCTCAGTGCTTAAGGTCGGCTTCAATGAAACAACCCACCATGTACTCCTACATGGCCTCTCATCGATACCTTTACCAAATCGTGTTCACCACACCACTCTCATTACCGACATAATCATTTCACTCTAGCCCATCACCCAGATGAACCAGACCTGACACGACTCTAAGCATAGCAGGCATAGCAAGGTAGGAACAACACATACATATGGCTCAATCAACTCCTACACATGCTAGTGGGTTTCATCTAGTTACTGTGGCAATGACAGGTCATGCAGAGGAAATGGGTTCAACTACCGTAGCACACAGCAGTTTGAATCGCGTTGTCTTAATGCAGTAAAAGAGAGCAGGAGCGAGAACATGGGATTGTATCGATATGATCAAATGGTTGGTTGCTTGCCTGATGGTTCGATGCACTGATATGGTTCTTCGTTAGGGTAATCACGGTACTCCTCGGAGGCAGAACCTGTCGCAAAGGACATCGATACACAAGCATCACCAAACAATGTGCAACAATATGATGCATGCATGAAACATGGCAATATGAGTGTGTTGGGCTAATGCAACTAAAACCAGAAGGGTTTGAACAAATTTGAATCAAAGATTCAAATTTCAAACTCCAAACATGGCCTTTTAAAGTGCTTTTCCTTGTTCTGCTTAAAACATCAATTTAACTTGTTTGATCATGCATGAAAATAGTACAGATGGATAGATTGGATTTTTCTGATCATTTTTCATATATAATTTGTCCAATTTGGAGTTACAGAATAAAAGTTATGAATTTTTGAAGTTTAAATAATATTCTGGAATTTCCTGATTTAATTTAAATCCAGAAAATCAATTACTGCGTCAGCCTGACGTCAGTGTGACGTCAGTGGTCAACTGAACAGGTCTGGGTCAAACCTGACAGTGGGTCCCGCATGTCAGGGTGATTATTTTAATTAAGATTTAATTAAAACTAATCCTGTATAATTAGCAGGGCTGGGCCCCACCTGTCATTGACTCAGGGGAGTCAACCAGGGCCCACCCGGGGTCAAAGTCAAAACCAGCGACGCCGGCGTTTAGCCGCCGGCGAGCCAGACGCGGCGGCGGGAGTGGTTTTGGCCATTTCGGCCACCAGAGGGGCCGCGGAGACCACCGGAGTGGAGCTGAGGACAAACCGCAGCTCTTGGCGGAGTCCGTTGGGGTCGGGGTGGCCGGAGTCGACGGCGGCGAGCTCGGCTGCGGCCGCCGGGGTTCGGTCGTGCACGGGAACAGGGTTGGAGCTCGAAGTCGAGCGAAGCGAAGCGCTAGGGATGCTCTACGGGGTCTTGCGAACTTGTTGGACTCGCCGGGGTGACCAAATGGTCACCGGAGTGCGTCGACGGCGAGCTCGGCGACGGCGGAGGTTCGGCCGTGGTGGGGAGGAGGCTACGGTGGGGGAACGAGGGGGGAGGATAGGGGGAAACGGTGGCGTAGCTCACCGCGGTTGCAGTGGGCGTCGAAGCGGGCTCGGGGACGCGCCGGAGACGACGAATTCGACGGCGACGATGGTCGGAGCCCGAAGAGGGGAACGGCGACGTGGCGGCGATGCAGGGCTTCCGGGGAGCTGTGGAGCGGTGGGGAGGAAGAGGGGGTCGTGGCGGAGCTTCTGAGCTAGTCGGGGGAGCGAGGGGTGGCCGGAGATGGCTGCTACGGCGAATGGCGGCGACGGTGGTGCTCGGCCGTGTGAGAGAGAGAGAGCGAGGAAGAGGAGGGAAGAGCCGGGAGAGAGTAAGAGAGAGCAGGGGGGATCGGGACGGCCTGCGGGAGTCGTCCACGCGGCCAGGAGCTCGTCGGCAAGCAGGAGGTGGCCGCGCGGCCGTGCGCGTGCGAGCACGCAGCAGCTTCGGGGCGAGGGGAGGAAGACGACGGAGGGCTGCAGTGGTGGGCTGGGCCGGCTGCTGGCTGGGCCGGCCAGCTGGCTGGGCCGCACAGTGGAGGAGCCCAGGTAAGCTCCTCCTGTTATATATTTTTCTGTTTTCTAATTTCTGACATTTGTTTTGATTTAAAAAAATATATTAAATCATTTATTTAACTTATGCCAATTTTTGCAGGAGCTATATATATTATTCCAGAGCTCTTTTATAAATGGCATAATATTTGGGCATATATTAATATATATAATTAATATATTTCCAATGCAAATATTTATGCATTAATTCCAAATGCCCAAAATAAATGTCCATGAGCCACTAAAAATATTGGTTTGATTTTTATCTCTGTCCAATATTTTCAGAGAGCAACATGAGCATTTTCTTGGATCCTTTTGGAGAAATTTTTATTTGGGTCATTTTCAAAATGATTCTGAGGGTTTCACAGATCCCCATTTCAAGTTTCTGATGAAAGGGTAAACATGATGCAACACTCTAATGCATGGCTAACTAGGATGTGACATTTCTTCGGACCTATAATTCTCCGGCGTGCCGAATACCACATCTAGTGTGATTTTTCCCGCACATCGTACCTCCCGACTAGGGATGATTCCTCTGAAGGTCGTGCTGCTTTGCTCAATGCGGCTCTTGTCTAGTTCCATTTTGTTAAGAGTTTCCTCGTAGATGAGGTTTAATCCACCGCCAGCGTCCATGAGCACTTTAGTAAGCCGGAAGTCGTCCACAATTGGACTAAGGACCAATGCGGCTGGTGCTCGGACTGTTCGGAATTGAGGTTCGTCACTAGCATTGAAGGTTATGGCCATGTCATTCCATGGATTTATTGCTGCAACGTGGCAGACTTCGGTGAGGCTGCGGAGTGCTCGCTTGCGCCTATTATTTGAGGCGAAAGTCTCGAAGACTGTCAATACTGTATTGTTATTTTCGGCGGGATGATGCTCTGCGGTATCGTAGATGAGGAGATCCTCGCCGCTCTTGGCCACCTGCCGGAGTATCCAACATGCTCTAAGGCTGTGTGTTGGTATGGTATCTGGTGTGCTGTGAATTTTGCATGGCCCATTGAGCCATCCCTCTAACACGGTTCCACGCCCTGTAGTGGGCTTTGGTTTCTTTGTAATTGGATCGGGTGACTTACGAGAGTACACCCTTTTAGTTCGGACGAGGGGTTTAGTGAGAGCTGGAGGATCCCAGAATTTTGTTTCGATTTTTCAGGCACTTTCCATCGCACAGTGTGCTATGTCACGGCGACTTATGGCGTTGAGGATTCCCTTGTCCGTGCAGTTTTTGCAAAAGAATGAGATTGCGTCTTCCTCGTGACTGTCCTTGACCTTGCTCATTACAAGGAGGAATCTGGCCCAGAAGTGATGTACTGTCTCTTGGGGCTCTTGTCTAATGTGGGAAAGATCGCTTGTATCTGGGTGGGTGGGTAGATTTAAATCCAAACCCTGACCCGATCTGAGACCCAGGGGCAAAGGAGCTTCCGAGCTTGGCGGTTCGGGCTCCGGGATGTTGCCTAATTTTTCTGGTCCGCTGTCCGATTCTAGATTCGGGGCTTGGGTCATGTCCTCCCATAGACGGGTATCCGGCTCGGAGAGCTCGGGAATCCGGACATAGTTCGTCCTCAAAATAGAGGAAGAATCGCTGCATTACTCCTCCACCACCGCTATCTGGTGGGTGACCGGCGGAGAGTTAATCTCTCTTTGGTCGGGTTTAAGCCCGATCCGATCATAGTTCGTAGCGACTCCTAGGGCAACGATGTGATCCAAGAGCTCGTTCAGGGAGGAGAGCTCCATTGGATCCATTTGCTCGGTGAATTCCGAGCTGACATGGAGGCTGTTTTTGATGACCCGAGAAGTCACCATCGGCGCGGCGGCCGAACAGGCGGTCATGACGAAGCCGCCTAGTCGGAGAGTTTGGCCTACAGCCAGGGCTCCCCCAGAGGTGATGTTGTCCTTGATAACAAGGCGAGCCATCAAGCCTTACCGTGACGGCACAGTGGAACTCTCAATGAAAGCACCAATGTCGGTGTCAAAACCAGTGGATCTTGGGTAGGGGGTCTCGAACTGTGCGCCTAAGGCTGATGGTAACAGGAGACGGGGGACACAATGTTTACCCAGGTTCGGGCCCTCTCGATGCAGGTAATACCCTACTTCCTGCTTGATTGATCTTGATGATATGAGTATTACAAGAGTTGATCTACCACGAGATCGTAGAGGCTAAACCCTAGAAGCTAGCCTATGATTATGATTGTTGTTGCCCTACGGAGTAAACCCTCCAGTTTATATAGACACCAGAGGGGGCTAGGGTTACACAGAGTCGGTTACAAAGAAGGAGATCTACATATCCAGATTGCCAAGCTTGCCTTCCACGCAAAGGAGAGTCCCACCCGAACACAGGATGAAGTCTTCAATCTTGTATCTTCATAGTCCAACAGTCCGGCCAAAGTATATAGTCCGACTATCCGAGGACCCCCTAATCCAGGACTCCCTTAGATGGCACCAGTGTCGATGCAGACATGCAGCAGAAGCTCGCCGATGGTGGAACGCGGGCGCATCGAAGAGGAAGGAACACCGGCGCATCAGGAGTAAGAAAGGGCGACGCGGAGGAACAGTTCAGCTGGATAAGAGGGATATTGCTCGAACGTGTACGACGTGGGTCGCAACATCCAACTGGAAAGAAGCGGGCCTTCGTTGGCCTGATTAAGGAGAGAAAACCCAGGTCGTTATGCGGAGAAGCGGCCCGCGCGACGGCATTGTGAGGCGCGCAGGCGACCTGGGATGACCAGAATCGATCTGGACCGTAGGTTCGAGGATCCAACGGTTGAGACAGTCAAATCGTTGTGGAGGCTCCTAGCTATCTGCATTATTGTTTCTTAATAAGCTTAACTCCACGCTCATTGATTTGCATTCCAGATAGCAACAAGTATGTTTTTATTCTTCTCGCAATCACATACCCCAGACCCTCTACCAAATCATCCAACATTGATATGCAAGTTTCCCTAGCATCACATAAATCATAAAAATCCTTTTCTCCATTCAGATATGACCTATTTCCTCTAGTACCAAAGAAAAATCCGACAAAAAAACAAAAGTTTTAAAACATTCAACTAAACCCTACGATGCAGAGTAGACCCTAGGCAAACGAGCTCGAATCGGCCATTATTTGTGATAAAACCCAATATTAAAATAGTCGAAACACTCGCAATTGAGCTGCAAGTGGACCAAATCGATACTCCCTCCGTTCCAAAATAGATGACTCAACTTTGTACAAAATTAGTATAAAGTTGGGTCATCTATTTTGGAACGGAGGGAGTAGATTTTAACGACAATGGTCCTTACCGTACCGCGGGAGGGGCTGTGCTCCGGCCATCATATGCCCAACGCATGAGCTGAGACCGGACGACGAGAATGTCATTACCGTTCGTGCTATATCGCCCACGCGAGAGACTCTCTAGTCACGCCACAACGACAATCATGTCACACTACTGCGCGACGTCGTCTTCCTTGAGTACGACGAATGGTCGTTTCGGTTGGTAAAGAACAATGAATGAATTTGCGTTGTCACGACGACCATGATGCAAAGTCTTTTTTCGAGGGTACGCCAAAGGCGTACCTTAGCTTTATAGAAGGGAGAAATTATGTACAAGAGTTTACAATATTGCCGGTTAGGCTAGAACCAACCTGACCAAGCCTCCACTCCACACACACGCTACTCTACTACTCTAACACACATTGCTCTCCAGAAGCTCCTACCGTGGCCCACATCCTCAGCTCGTCGAAGATCGTGTCCACCGTGTCGTGTTCATTCTTGATCTGGCCCGAACCAAACACCCTCGCATTCCTTTGTTTCCATAACGTCCAGCAGATGAGCATGACAAAAGTGTCAAAACCTTTCCGAGAGTGCTTAAGAAAACGCTTTCTAGCGTCCGACCACCAATGCACCAATCTAGAGTCATAGGTTGGGCAAAGCTCCATCGGCAACCCCATCCTAGAGATGCAACTGAACCAAACTTGCCTCAAGAACACACATTGCTGCAGAATGTGATCCATCGTGTCCTCCTCTTGGTCACACAGAAAGCATTTTGAAATTTGATCTTGCAAGTTATGTCTAGCTCTTCTGTCTGAAGTCCATAGCCGATATTGGACAACCAGCCATATGAAAATTTTGCAAGCCAGAGGGGCCCAGCATTTCCAAATAGCTCCAAAATAGTGGAATCTAACTCCTCCCTCACATAGCATCTTGTAAGCAGAAGATGCAGTGTATGTTCCTGACACATTCCATGCCCAAATGGGACTGTCCTCGGACTGAGCATCCAGCTGAACCTCCTCAAGGATCTCCCAAAGGCCTATAAACTAGGTTAGGCCTTCCGTGCACAAGTCGCCGACTACATCATTCATCCAAGAATGCATATCCAAAGCCTCTCGGACAAGTCTCCTGTTAGCAACTTGCGTACGGACTGACGTCGCCACCAGAGGAGCGACCTCTGCGATGGTAGCACCATGGATCCACCTATCCTTCCAGAACAGGGTTTTGTCACCAGCTCCAACTCTCCATTTCACCAAGCTTCCAAACACTTGCACTACCGATTTGTCCGCGGTCAGGCAAAGCCCTTGCCACGGCCTGGAAGCATCCGTGCGTCTAAGCCATTCCCACCTCAACCTTAGAGCAATACCGTGCTTGTGTAGGTCAATGACGCCTAGCCCTCCCATGTGCTTAGGCATGCATACTCTCGCCCAAGATACTACACATTTGCCTCCCTTGACTTCCTCAGTCCCAGCCCATAAGAAGGCCCTACACCCTTTGTCCACTTTATCTAGTGCCCATTTTGGCGCCTCCGCAACCATAAGGTGGTGAGTAGCCCGCGCTCTCATGACCTGGTTGACAAGAACCAGCCTGCCTGGTCTGGTCACCAGACCCCTTTGCCATCCTGGCAGAATGTGGAGTGCCGCGTCCACCATTGGCTGCCGCTCCGATCTTTTCAACTGCCAAATGCTTAACTGCAATCCAAGGTACTTGCATGGAAAGGTGGCAAGATTCCAGGGCAGTGCCGACTTCACAATATCCTCATCCTCCGGCTCTGCCCGAATCATAATTGCCGCCGATTTAGCAAAATTTACTTTCAGTCCAGAAGCAACTCCAAATATGGTAAGAGTTTCTTTAACTAACACGAGATCCGGCCGTGTGTGTTTGATGAAAAGCACCACATCATCCGCATACAAAGACAGCCGCTGCACAGGGCTACATCCATTGATGGGACTCATGACTCCAGCCTCATGTGCCTTGATGATGATATGTGTGAGGACATCCATGGCGATAACAAAGAGTAAGGGGGAGATCGAATCCCCTTGCCTCAAGCCTTTAGCATGCATAAACTTATCTCCCGCACACCCATTTACGATCACTCTGGAACTAGCCATAGTAAGCAGGGTAGCGATCCAAGAAATCCACCGCTCCGAAAAACCTTTGGCTCTTAACACTTCAAACAAGAACGGCCATGCCAAGGAGTCAAAGGCTTTAGTAATGTCGAGCTTGAGCAATACTCCTTTAGCTTTCCTTCTATGCATCATCCGCACCACTTGTCTCACAAGAAGGGAAATTACCATGCAAGCATCTCCCTTTTATGAAAGCGGACTGATTCACCAGGACAAGGTCCCCCATGCGCGGTCTAAGTCTCGAGGTAAGGAGCTTAGAAGCAATCTTGGGCATGCTATGCACAAGGCTAATCGGCCGAAAATCGAACACAGAAGATGCATCTGGGGACTTCGGCAATAGAGTGATCAAGGCTTGGTTAAGCCTCCCACACCCCCTACCATTTCCAAGAAACAACTTATGAATAGCCGCCATCAGATCTACCTTGATCACTTCCCAAGATTTTTGAAAGAACAAGCCAATGAACACGTCCAGACCTGGAGCTTTGTCGGAGGGAAGATCCTTAATGACTACCCACACCTCCTCCTTTGTAAACACCCAGTCTTGCTCCGAGAGATCCACGTGAGCGACTCCAAGACCCTCCAAATCTAGCGTGAACTCTCTAGCAACGTCCTTGCCCAACAAATCCTTGTAAGCATTATAGAAGGCTTCCTCCTTGCCTTTCTGATCAGTGATAGTACGCCCTTCCATGCTCAAAGAAGGTATGTAGTTCTTCATACGCCTCCCATTAGCCACCAAATGAAACAATTGCGTGTTAGTATCCCCTTCTTGAAGCCAAGATATTCTGGACCTTTGTCTAGCAATGGTTCTCTCTAGGGATGCCAGCCCTAGCACCAGTTGCTTCAGCGTTCTTCTGAGCCATCTTTCCTCCTCCATAAGCCTACGATTTTCCATGGCGCAGTCGAACCGCAAGATAACAATATTCGCTATGGCAATCTGCAACTTGATATTTCCAATCTCTCTTTGCCCCCAAGCGGCAAGAGCTCTAGCCGTGTTGCGTAGCATAATATCAAGCCGCAAGAAAGGATCCGTGATGCCAGGATCACATGCCCACGCCTCCTTTACGATATCCAAGAATCCCTCCATTTTAACCCAAAACTTCTTGAAACGGAACCTCCTTTTATAATGCATAGGTTCATGGAGAGTGAGATGCAAGGGGCAGTGATCAGAGCGCTCGGTGGACAAAGCTTGCAACAAACAATCCGGGTGATCAATCTCCCAATCCACTGAAACGAACGCTCTACCAATCTTGGTAAGCGTGGGCATCTCCCTTTCATTACTCCACGTGAACTTACGCCCATGCAAAAAGAGCTCCTTGAGCACATTATTATCCACAAAACGCTTGAACTTCCCCATCATTCTCCGGTCTAAATTTGAGTTATTTTTATCGGCCGTGTATAGGATAAGATTGAAGTCTCCAATCACGAGCCATGGGCCCGGACATAGCGATCTTCTCTCTGAAAGATCATTCAAGAAATTAATCTTATGCTCATCCTCCTGTGGCCCATGCACTATGGTTAGCCACCAAGGTGTCCCCTCCTTAGGCGAGACAAACCCTGTGATGCAATGAGAATCATTGACAAAGTTTGTCACCATCACCCGAGAGGTGTCCCATGCCACAAAAATACCACCTCTCATCTCTGATGCCGGTAAATAGGTAAAACCATCATAGTTTGGTCCCATACATTGCAAGATTACAAAAATGTTCACAGCCTCTAGCTTAGTTTCTAAAATACATACAATCGCCGCATGCACCGAGTCTACAAATCCTCTAAGTGCCTTCCTCTTGGCCGGGTTGTTAAGGTCTCTGACATTCCAACACATCAACTCCAAGGCATTGATAGACATCGGACTAGGATGACTCCAACACCATCACAACCCTCGCACCTACTGCGCCATAGCAGGCACATCCATCCCTGCCTCCCCTGCTAGATTGAGTGGTATAGCCTTCCCAAAGATGGCCGCGATGGCCCTCAGCTGTGGCTCCTGGAGTGGTGAATCGAACACCATACGAAGCTGACCTAGCGCGTCCTCAGAAACGGCCAGATCCTCACTGTCAAAGCCTAAAGTCTTTAGCAGAACTGTTTCAGCAGCAGATGCCTTTGTCTTCCTGGAACCACCGGAACAGACAAACCAAGTCGTGCGTCGAGGTGTGAAAGGGTCTTGTCCAGTCCGTACTTCTCTAAGTCCTTCAAACTCCTTATGGAGAGGCGGCGCAAGTTTCTTCAACAACCCGGCGCAGAATGTTTTGATGTTACCTAGCGCGGTGATCTCATTGGCCGAGAGATTTCCATCCTGGCGCTGCAGCGAACCATCCGCGCGAGCAGCCGTAGCATTAGCTGAAACGCTCAAAATCCCCTCCCCGCATGCAACATACGTAGTCACATCAGTGCATGCAGCAGAGGGCAGCAACTCCTGTAGCACGGGGCCCACCCCCGGCGAATCAGCATGCCTCTCCACCTCTCCTGTTGCCATCGAAGCCTGCAACATATCCATGACCGGGGCCCATCCATCTGCTATATTGTCGGGCACCACTAACGACAGCTACGAGTCCACATCCTCGCTCCTTGTGCCATCCTGGGTTGGCGCAGCCCCAGACGGCCGGCCCGCCTCCTGTCCTACCGACACGTCCTGATTGGCCGAAAACAATCTCTCGATCCCCCTCGAGGCCGCTGCAGCCTCGGGATCCTCTGGACCCATGCCGCCAGCCTGTGGCATACACGCCTCCTCCACAACTTTATCCACAACAACTGCCACCTCGGGATCCGCCTCAGACTGGACCAACTGCTGTGGCTCAGGGTTGGCTGGCCCAAGCTCTGTGGCCCCACCATGGTCAAAAGCCGCCCGCGCTGTCCTGTCCATCACCTCAGCGGCCGGATTTTCTGTGGCCCTAACCTCCCTTCCTGGATCATCTGCGGCCACATGCGCCACAGGCTCCACCAACGCGGCCTCGGCAGCCAGCAGCCTGCCCCCTCCAACCCCGGTTGCCACCGTGGTGACCACGGTGACCACCGACGCGTGAATCTTCGCCACTGAGCACTGAGCCATGGGCGGAATTCTCCAGTCCGACGGTCCAATACGCCCCATCAAGGCACGCATATAGGAACCACCAGGCGCCCCGTTGCCCGGCGCACCTCCGCGTCTATCACGAACTCCTCTCGACCACGGCAGCACACGCCACTTTCCCCTGCCAGAGAAGTCACCAGAGTCCTCAGGCATCCCGCTCTGGCCGCTACCATCTGAGCTAGGCGGTCTCAACCAGCGCTCCGGGCCATCGTGATCGCGAACCCTATCAATGTGAATCAGGGTCTTGTACTCCAGCAGTGCCCGAGACGTGGGCGACCTCGCCGCCGGTCCTCCAACCATCACCGGCTCCGGAACCCAAAGCCGCCTGTCTGCAGGCACCTCGTCCTGATCCACACACCAGGCCCACAACTTGAACAAGGACAAATCCTCCCTGTTCTCTGTCTCCGGCGCCAAGCTCTCCACCAGACACGACGAGCCCAGAAGCTCCGCCGCCGTCTCGGATGTCCAAGCGTGGGAAGGGATTCCTTCAATCATGAGATCAACTTGCGTCCGCATCACCCTCGAAACAGCTTGCGCTTGCTTGAGCCATGGCTTGACAAAGAGCTTAAAGAATCCATGCTCAACTGTACCCACAGCCAGCGCCTTGTTGCGCAACTCCGGCGCCGCGAACACCACCAGAAAATCCTCGGGATGGAACTTGTGGACCGAAAAACGGTGGCGCGGGATGCGCAGCTCCACCGACAAAGCCTCAGCAGCCTCCTGGCAAGAAACCGCTGGCCTGGTGCCGCCCACATAGGCCACCACCGCCAGCCTCATGCGCTGCTCAAGATCCTCCATCTCCGGCGTACGACGAAGAACGCAGACACTGCCAGCAGCAGCCGCGGCTGCAACCGACGCCTGCCCAAACCCCACAGGTGCGGTGACAACCGGGACTGGCGAGGACCCCTCCAAAGGAGCGATCTGCCTAGCCACCGGTGCCAACCTGCTCGCTGGTCCGGCCTACGTCGACGGCTACGAAGCCCGCGCTACCTTGGCCACTGCCTCACGCCGGAGATCCTCCTCAGACCTGGGACTCCGAGGCCGCTTGCACGCCGTCGAGATGTGGCCTTCCAAACCACATCTGATGCACAACGGGGGAAACCAGCAATCTTCACGACAATGCCCTTCACGGAAACAACTGAAACAGAGACCAAAAAGGTCCGCCGGAATCTCCCTTCTCTCCGGCGACGACACCGGCGAACGGGAGGAGCGCGACCTCGCGCCGCCCATCGCCGCCTGCTGCCGAAGCGCTCTCCTTTTGCGCCACAACGCCTTGCGCGACGGCCCCGGCTTGCGCCACTGCAAAGCAGATCCCGCGGCCACCCCTGGTCAACCGGCGCACCTCCCGCACCAGTGGATAGGCCCTCGGATCCCGACGAACCGGACAACCCCAGGCCGGAGACAATAGGCTGGAGCTTGGAGGAGACAAATGCCGGGCTCGCAGATCCATCTGCCATGGCGGAAGCGAACGAGAGCAGGAAACAGGGGGAGAGCACCAGGGCCCGAGCGGCCGCAAGCTAAAGAGTGGACGCCGGGGCCGGAGTGGCCGCCAGCGTAGGGGAAGGGGGTGGACGCCGGGGCCGGAGTGGCCGCCGGCGGAGGAAGGGCGCGCTAGAGCGGGGAAGCGGGGGACGCAAGGCCGAAGAGCTCTCCCTCAACTCCTACTACCTGTATAACCTTAACAAGACTGAATCGGCAAATATGTGGAACTTACCATGATGCAAAGTCACAACATTATTCTAAGCTGTGGGGCACTGGTTCATAACGTAGAAAGCAAGGGTTTTCCGCAAAACGGTCGTCGATCTCGCGAGAGGGTGTTCGTGTCGGCAGAGCGTACTCATGACCGTATACATGACCTTAGATACTACATATTCACATGTATAAGTATTGCATTGTAGTGCTTTTTAAGTTCGATGACGATTCTGTTACCCACCAGCAAGTTAGGATGATTGAGGTAATTCTGAAAAGGGCCTAATCGGCCATAGGCCATTTTCATCAAAAGTAAAAAAAATGTCTGTTATCGTTGTGAGAGTATACTATAGAAGGTGATTTGTCTTGGCGTGGTTGCCTGAAATTGCAAAGAAAAATTTGTCGGAAGGAAAACGAGAGCCAAATCAGTACTCCTCTTCCTTATTTCCACGTTTCTTCTTTTCTCGCCCCTCCACGCCTCTCCC